>NC_137920.1:34426646-34439146 GCF_963457725.1 Sprattus sprattus
TGTTAATTAACGTAAGCCGTAAAGTAAATGTAAGTTTGTAAAGGATTTATGTAAACTGTAAAGTAAATTTCAGTATGTAAATGAATGAAGACTTTAAAAGCATGTGTCCCCAATCAAATTATCCACACAAACATTTATGTTTGGAATGCACCACTTTGTTTGAGTGGTAGTTTCAGCTGAAACTGAAGCTGAAGTAAATAACTGCTCTTCTTTTCAGTACTTGCCTTAGGTTGAGGTAAATAAGATGTGATTGTATCCATGATGGGTATCAACCACACCTGGACTTCCGAGAGATTAAGAGATAAAGTTCTTAGCTTCTCAACAGAATTGATGTTTGGGTTAGGGTTAGAGCTCATTCTGACTCCACAGAATACCCAACCCTTTGCCCTTTCATTCACTTCCATTACGAAGAGAGCTATTTTGTTGCAATATGTTGCTCAAATACGTTCATAAAAGTTCTAAGTGGCGTCATCCTTCTCACGTTATGGGACTTATGTGGTGGTACTGTTCATAGCCATGGCACAGGTTGTATACAGTTGAATGGCGTTGTCATGTGACTGGCCCAATTCTGCTTGAGATCAATAACATATCCATTTCAAACGCTTGACAAAAGCCAGCTCAGCCCTGCCCAGGCAGGCGAATTGAGTTTTATAGTGGCAGTACCCCTATTGATTATGGAACGGTCCCTCTTTGGTGCAACTGCACCATCTCCAAAATGTAGCCATCATGTGTGTGTGTGTGTGTGTGTGTGTGTGTGTGTGTGTGTGTGTGTGTGTGTGTGTGTGTGTGTGTGTGTGTATTTGGACATCTGTTTGTATGTATGTAGGTATAGATGCTGAATATACTGAAAGCAGAATAGTGCATTATATGTAATATATATACAGAATATGACGTAGGTAATATGGAATATGTTCTTGTGTGTTTTTTACTGAACTCCTAATGTTTTGCCTGACAGTTACAGATATATCTGATTATTCATTTTCATAATTTTGTGTATGTCACATATGTATGCGTATGTATACAGAGTGCATATTCTATTTGTGTGTGTGTGGTGTGTGTGTGAGAGAGAGAGATAGCAGAAGCCTCCAGAACCCAGAGGGCCCCTATGATGACTCACCCTCACCCCCCCCCCCCCCCACCACCACCGCTGCCACCCCCCCCCCCCCCCCCCCCATCATCCTTACCATTCTTCCCTTCACTGAGCCAATGGAGCCATCTTTTTTACCACACACATACACACACAAACGTACACGTTCTTACATACATACACATCAATTGCGCCGACACACACTCAGATACACACACACTTCCACTCATAGTGTTAAGATGGTGAGGCGTACACAGGGCATGTGCACTCATTCACGTATACAGCCACTTACTTCCAGCCCATCTCCTGCTTTTCTTACTCTGATGCCAAAAAAAGGGTAGAGACCATTTTTGATAGACAGAATCAGATGAGATGGTGATAGTGGAGTCTTGCTCAGTGGTACCGTCTCTCTCTCTCTCTCTCTCTCTCTCTCTCTCTCTCTCTCTCACACACACTCTCTCTATCTCTCCATCTCTCTCTTTTTTTCTCCCTCTCTCTCTTTCTGTATCTGTCATATTGGGTCAGTGCTCATAACCCCTGAATCTGTCCTTCAGCCTCAGTAGCAGTGCAATCTCTGTAATCTTATGCAACAGCAGAAGAGTGCACACACACACACACACACACACACACACACGCACACACATACACACAAACAAACACACGCACACGCACACACACACACGCACACAAACACAAACAAACACACACACACACGCACACACGCACAAGCACACACAGACACACACAGACGTATGTAAGCACACACAAACACACACACACACGTATGTAAGCACACACATGTAGCACACGCACACATGTATGTAAGCACTCACACACACAGGCGTACACTCGAGCAGTCCAGCACACAGACACACACACACACACACACACACACACACACACACACACACATTGATGAGTACACTATGGAGAGATGCTGCACTACCCTGTTCGGTTGTTACCCAGTTAATGCTGTCCAGGGCTCACTGTACTTCCCTTCCAGTCCGTCCCATGCTGCACTCAGCTCCTCTCTGATGTGTTGAAACATTCAGTGCTAGAAGTACTAGTGTCACCTTCGAAAGAATGATTCAACGGCCCTTTATAGCAAAAAGAACATTTTAAGGATTCACTCCGGTGTCATTCCAGGGTCTCAAATATTTTAACGTAAGGTTTGTAACGTTATCCTAACTTCACGTCAATCTAACTTTACGTTAACCTAACGTAACGTCAGGACCAACACCTTGCAAGTTCATAGTTTTAGTCCTTCTTCCTCCTCCACCTTCCTCCACTCCCAGCCCTGCCACAGGAGGCCTACCCGCTCCCTGAGTTTTGACTCCCTCTCTGACACTCTCCAGCTGGCATGGCCTCCACCTGGCCGGGGGTCACTGCTCACCGCGCGCCCCGCTGACAGGCCTCGGCCACAGGGGTCGCTTCCTGCTCGCACATCTCCCCATAGGCTACTGATGGCAGCAAGAAATGAGTTGTGCTAATATGCTAATGTTAATATTCATATGAATCTAATGTGAGAAGCAGATTTAGAGACTAATCAGACCGCTTTATTGTGTTGCAGATTTAAATTTTTCGATGGATAATTTAGACATTTTTACTCGTTTATCCACCCTTCACTTAAGTGAAACACTACTGAAAATGTGTTTTTGTTGATTTGAAATCATTAACTTGCATGTCAAACACATACTTATGGAAAAAGTCAGGTGTGAATATGTGAACATGCCAGTTCATCAGGCTGATCTGCCTCTGTGTGTGATGTTTGAATATCTCAGTCCAACATGGCATTCTACCTCTATTGGCTTAATGTAAAATGGAATCGTTTCTAATTGTTCCTAGTTAGAGTGTTATGATGGATATTTGATGAGTAACAGCATGTACTCCATGTTGGGATGCTTTGGGATTTCTGAGATCTTGTAGCTCAGTGTCTCCTCAATTGATATCGGTTCATGGTGCAGCTCACTACTGGCTTATTCATCATAATGGGAAAGACTGGTGTAGTTGAGTCTCATGTTAAAGCAGCACTACAGAGTTCTGTTCCAAAACAAGTGAGCTAGCTACCTAAAAGGGATGCAAAAACCTTGCAATCACCACCAACAGCCCAGTCGATACTGATATAAGCTATCCAACACACTAACTGGTGTCTTTTAGCAGTATAGCTGCCAATGTCATGCTTTGAAAGCTTTTCTTCCATTTTTGCAGGGTATTCCAGCCCGGTATACAGAACTACATAGGACATATCCTGGATGGCTAGTAGGGAGGACACAGGTGTTTATCTGTCCTTCACATGACCATATGCTATCAAAATGAATTTGAAGATGGTACCTAAACTAGTTGCCTATAAAACCATACCTCAAAAAGTATCAAATTGTTGCATAGTGTCACTTTAAGAGTGTCGGGTGTATCCACACCACAGCTAGATCAGAGCAGATGGCAAGTCAAATTGCCAGAGTTGATGAAATAAACTCCCTGTGCTCTTGTCTGCATCATTAGCACGTCTTCCACCTTCAGACAAGCACCCTAGGAAGACCTGGTGGAGGAAAAGTTACTGAAATAAACAAGAGCACTTTGGAACTATGGAAATGCGTGCAGATATTTGATTTGTTGCTTTATATTACCGGGGCACTGTGCCAAGCTGTAGTTTCAAACCCCAGTCAAATCAAGGACGGACAGAAGTTTTCATTAATCACACCATCAAGTTGATCATGCACCCAATTGCCTGATCCGGTCTCTGCTGTGACAGTCGGTGGAATCTGGGAAGAAATCACAGCAAGATCAAAGTGTTCCCAATTTTCTGAAGCGTCCTGACTGACTTGCTGTTCTGGGAAGCGAGATGAAATAACCAACCTTCATAAAAGAGGGGGTGTGTGTTTTTTTTTTTTTTTTTGTGGCTTTACTGGCTGTGATGCAAGTTTGAATGTCAGTGTGACGAGGGGGATTGCGTCCGTGCTGATGTCAGCCATTACTGCCCCTCGGATGGTTTTCTGGCTGTCGCTGCCGTTCAGTGTCAGACAGGGTATGGGAAGCCTGCAGACACACACACACACACACACAACCAACTGACGCACACAGGCAAATGGTCACAAACACAAACACGCATGCACACACACTCCTGCACACATATGCAGACACACACAAACACACACATACACACTCAAACACAGAAATATGAATGAGTGGAGCGTAGAGTACCTCTTGCTCTTTTTCTGGAGGGAGCGGATGTGTTCCACACAGCATCACCATGGAGACGCTCCTGTGGCTGCGTGGGGCCCGATCTCAACTTCACGTTCCATTGGTGCCCTGTGAGTCTCCAGGATTTTCGGCAGTCAGTGTCCTTCAATCCTTTCAACATCCATGTCTGAAGACATTTTGAGATCCATATGCTGTTACTTCTGCACCTAATCACACCATGGCAACACTGGGCATGTTCCTGGAGCGTTGCATAGCAACCCTCCCTCATTCCCTCCAAACACTTTTCCTGTTTATGCTGTCCTTGGTGATAGTGCTCCGCCCTCTTACTGACAGCCTTTTATGTTCCCTGGTATAAGATTTGGCCAAGTCTCTCAGATGTGCCTTTGGCACTAAGGAAACAATTAGGTGACCATGTGAACTGGAAAGCAGTGGTATTCTATGGAAGTGCTAATGATCATCGAAGTGTCCCAAGTGGTAGTGAAGCTTCCTCATCCAAGTCCATTACTTTCATCCACCTCGGAGATTGCTAGTCCACATAGTCTTAGACTGAGGTGGTGGCTGTCTGTTAGCACCAGACTATAAGCTAGTGTGAGTAGGGCTTGTTTCAGCCTTGTCATTTAACACATGTCTATTAGCATGATAAAGTACGACCATAATGTTGCCATTAGCCACACTTTGGAATCCTCATTACTGGTTTAGGCTGGGCTGGCGTGCTTGATGCCTGGGCCCAGAACATAATTATTTTTCAACAGGGACCCCGCCCCCACTCCAATTAAAGTCAAAATATGTTTGATAGCAGGCTTTGAATATTCAAAGACAGGCCTAATTGTTACGTGTTCGCAACTCTTCAAAAAACATTGAAAATACAGGCTTGTATGAAATCATAGCCCATTAGTGACTTAGCCGATTAACGCTAATAATCGCTTCCAAACTTTAAGTAAGCAAATGTTAAAATGATGAGATGTTGGCAATCACTTTTTTTTTTAATCTGAAGTGAGCAAACTGTTTTAGGTCCAGAGTCTACCTCATATGGCTTTCTTTTGAGAGCAGTCCTTCAACTTGTTTGGTCGACCTGGTAGAGTTTCATCTTACTTTAATTAGCTAGCTGTTTTTTTATTATTTTTTTTGTCAGCTGGTAGATAGTCACTATAAGTTACTAGTTGATAGCCAGCAAGCCAGCTAACATTAGCCTGTACAGCAGTAGGCTAGGCCACATGTTGACAAACGTGGCAAATGTAGCAACAGCAAAGTCCCACCTTGCTGTTTTGATGCCTCAGCATGTCTGTCTTGTTTTAGAAACTTTGCTTAGAAGTACCAGATTTGTGAGTTAACATTTAGAACACTCAATTTTGAACGAAGTTTGGACGAAGCTACCCATTTTGCAATATAATAAGGGGACATGTTTAGGCAACATATTGTGGCATGAAGTCAAATTGTGTATCCAAAATATACAATGCAAATACTTTCTGGAAGAAAATTAATATTACACAATGCTAACATCGCACTCTGCCACATCAAGCACTTCAAGATGACATTTTGTAACACCACGCCAACCAGGTGTGACACAGTGGCAACTTGTGATGTAAGGCTGATGATGTAACCATCCGTGACACTGTGCATGGGTGGTCACAAACTTTCTGCCTCCTGTTCCCCAACGCATAATGGTGTTTGTTCAGAGCTGTTTACCCTAGAAAGTCACAGCTGTATCTCAACACGTCAGAGGACCATCTCGCATACTTTTGTGACAGAACATGAAACTAGCTTGAAAAATGCATGTGACATTGCATAGCTTTCTTTCTCAGCCTCAGAGAGAGAGCGGGAGTGTGTGTTTGTGTGTATATGTTAGCCTTTGTGTGTGTGTGTGCTGTTGTTGTGTCTGTGGTCCTGTACGTGTACGTATGCATATGAGTGTGTGTGTGCGTGTGTGTGTGTGTGTGTATGCGTCCATGTGTGTGTGAGTGGGCGTGAGCGTGTGTGTGTGTACATGTTGGCAGGTATTTATTTATGACAACTTTGCTTGAGTGCAGTTTAAATGTGGAGTTAAAACATTGAGATGCTCCGTCTCTAGTTGATGCATTTTAAATGAAGGGCTTCTGGATGGAGCCGCTCTACCTCTCCCTCGCTGCGGCATGTGTTCTGTGTATTATTTAGACGTTCCACTTCCACGCCGGCGACAAAAGAAGACATCTCCTAGAACACTTGTCTGAACCTCGGAAAAGAACATTCTGTCTCTCTCTCTCTTAAATGAGAACACAGGCTTTAAAGACTATGTCATTATAATGTATCGTCAGATGGATATGATGATAGTATTTAAAAAAAAATATTTTGAAATACCTGTAAACATATACATACACATACACTGAGGGAAAAACAAATTAGCAAAGACAAAGGAGAACCACAGGGGCAGAGATGGAGCGAACGGGGATGAGAGAGAATGATTATTGATGGAGAGAGCGAGAGGAAGGAAGGAAGAGAGAGAGGGAGAGGTGCGAGGAGAGAGAGAGAGAGGGAGAGGTGCGAGAATAGAGGGGGATCCCTGCAGTGCTCTGGCACTAGTTCCTGGCACTGGATCACATGCACCCGAGGTTCACTATGCACCTAAAAAAGCAACAGCATAACTCGAGACCACACACACACACACACACAGATTGACTAACACAATCACACATACACACACTCCAGAAGTCGGCTGTAAACTACACAATCGCTCTACATAATTATTCTAGTCTGTTATGGAGTGTGAGCATCTTTAGAAATGGGGTAATGGGTGTTTATTTCTGGTTGTGATCAAGTGTGTAGAGTGTGTTTGTGAGAGATAGAGAGTGTTTGTCTGTGCATTAGAGAGAGAGAGAGAGAGAGAGAGAGAGAGAGGGAGAAAGAGAGAGAGAGAGAGAGTGATTGTGTGTGTGTATGTATGTGTGTGTGTGTGTGTGTGTGTGTGTGTGGTGCAGTGGGATGGATGTTGGCTTCTGGTGGTGTGCAGCAGCATGAGCACACATCAAGCAGAAAGAGTTCATCTCATCATCTGCTACATCAGCACCCCCTCTCACTCTTCACATCTGTATGTGTGTATGTGTGTGGGTGGTTTGAAATGTGTGCACATCTCCTCTCACATGAGTGTGTGTGTGTGTGTGTGTGTGTGTGTGTGTGTGTGTGTGTGTGTGTGTGTGTGTGTGTGTGTGTGTGTGTGTGTGTGAGTGTGTGTGTGTGTGTGTGAGTGTGTGAGTGTGTGTGTGTGTTTGCATACCTTGCTGTCAGATGGAGTGAAGCAGCTGGAGTGCTCCCATCACCTGCTCCTCCCTCTCTTCCTCCTCTTTCTCCTCCTCCTCCTTCCTTCACTGCTGGCCCTCTAGTGTCACCCCCGCCCCCCCCCCCCCCAGCACACACACACACACACACGCACACACACACACGTCCCTCCTCACCACCCCACAGCAGACCTACCACTACCAACTCCCCCTCCAGCCCTATCTGGTCCAGGACCGTACTCTTATTATCGCCCTCACCCCCACCCCTCTCCACCCATCAGACACACACACACACACACACACACACACACACACACACACACACACACACACACACACTCTCAATTACACATATCCGCACCCCTCCCCCAGCGTGGTCTCAGAGGGGACATACTTCTGCATGGTTTGGCACTCTCCTGACTGGGCGTCAATCATCTGGAGGCTACAGGCCTGTTCAGCTGCCGGGGAGATGAGGCCTGCCGGGGCCAGCTGTCTGGGCTTGGCTACGGCATCCCAAGAGGGTCATGTGGACACCAGAAACCTCTAGTGGATTCAGTGCAGATGCACTTTTCTGGTTCCGTTGGAGATCCTCTTTCCCAGGTCTCTGTGGCGGAGCAGTGTGAGGAGAACGAAAGAGGCCTGTGTGCCAAGAGCCAAGAGCTGTTGCCCCAGTAACTGTTGCCCCAGAGCTGTTACCCTCAAAGGCTGTTACCCCAGTAACTGTCGTAAATGATTAAATGATAGGAATTAACAGGATTTGATGATTAGCATGAAGTATGAGTATGGTTGCAGTAATGCTGCTGCTTCTGCTGGTGCTGGGGATGATGAGAGTGCTTAGCATTATGCTAATATGTATATGGAGGCTCTGTAGTAGTGAACACAGGCACTGTTACCCCAGAGCTGTTACCCTCAGAAGCTGTTGCCCCAGTAACTGTTGTCCCAGACCTGTTGCCCCAGTAACTGTTGCCCCAGTAACTGTTGTCCCAGACCTGTTGCCCCAGAAGCTGTTACCCCAGTAACAGTCGACAACTCAAATGTGGGTAGGATACAGTCAGGGCTGGTTCAGGTCCCATTCAGAATCTGTTGCTTAATGCTTCAGAGTAAATTATATGAAATGAACTGGTTTGACGATAAGCAAGAATGAGTATGATTGCAGCAATGCTACTGCTTCTGCTGGAGCTGAGGTTGATGAGAATGCTAAGCATTATGCTAATATGTATATGGAGGCTATATGGAGGCTCTGTAGTAGTGAACACAGGCACTAGACAGTAATATTATTGACAGTTAAATGCCCGCAGATATAGATATTGGTTGTGTGTGTTTGTGTGCGTGTGTGTGTGTGTGTGTGTGTGTGTGTGTGTGTGTGTGTGTGTGTGTGTCAGAGGGTTAGCAGAGAGTCTCCACAAAGGTCAGCGTGTGCTCGGTAAACAAGGTCGTGGCTGTGCAGGACACTGGAGTCCGGCCCATCTGCTCCTGGCCCAGAGGGAACGCCAAAGGTCAGGTGTCACACGCAGACGCAGACGCAGATGTGAAGGCAGATCCGGTGTGAAGGTGATGGCCCAGTGAAGGGAATCATGTGGGTCTGCAGGTCAAAAGGACAGGAAGGGGCTTGTCAAGGTACCTGGGAAGAGAGAGAGTCAGTCTTCAATTGGTGTGTAGATATATCTGTTATAGTCCACATATAATTTTTTTTGTGTCTGTGTCTGTGTCTGTGTCTGTGTCTGTGTCTGTGTCTGTGTCTGTGTCTGTGTCTGTGTCTGTGTCTGTGTCTGTGTCTGTGTCTGTGTCTGTGTCTGTGTCTATGTCTATGTCTATGTCTGGGGCTGTGCGTGTGCGTGTGCGTGTGCGTGTGCGTGTGTGTGTGTGTGTGTGTGTGTGTGTGTATGTGTGTGTGTGCGTGCTGATGTGTGTCAGTGGAAACAACAGGGATGGCAATTATCCATTTTAAATTGGTTGGAAAAAATGGTGTCAGAACATCATTTAACAGTTTTCCAATTATCTTTCGTAAGCCTTGAAAAATCTCCTTTGTTAGTCGGCAGGAGTTTTTAGGGAAGAAAGTGGGGCGTCTGGATCAGAGATTAGAAATGGAATAAAAATTACAACCGAAGGCCCTTATCTTGCCCATTATTGTTCAGGCACTTCAGTGGATGGCCACAGGGCCCTGAAGGGGGGTCCTCTGGCTGGTCATGGCCATTCCTCACAATAGGATTCCTGACCAGCTCAATTACAGTTATTTTCCTTCCAGCACAGAGCTGAGCATGTTTTTGTCTGTGTGCCCGCCTGACTGTAATACTCACATAAAGAACTGAATTAGCTTGACCGACTCAGGAATGGTTCTCATCACTGATTTCAAGGTTGCCCTTTGAGCATGTCCATATGTTTGTTTGTTTGTTCATTTCAGAGATTCCTCTGTCCAGAATTACTGTTGACCAAGGGTTTTCTCTAAACAGCCCCATCATCAAAGGCTCTTTGAAGAACCTTTCAAAGAAACATTTAATTAAATAGTATTTCATTTGTTGGCCATTCTTGTGGTCTTTTGTCTGTCTGGGAACAGGTGATTGGTGTCTGTGTGCCCTAGCTTGGCTAGCCGTCATCTCACTGGGCTGCTGTGTCGTCATAGCAGCACACACCTCTGTTGGAGAAATAGCCGACTGGTATGACAGGTGCTGAAGTTGCCAGTGTCGTTGTTGTGGTGGATAATCGGTTATGTTTTTGGCTCTGTTGGTTGAGCTGTGAGGAGCACCTGTGATGAAACAGGAAGTAAGAATTGGGTTCCATCTCCATAGCTATCATGAGGAAGTCATGAGCTGCCTTCATTCATCAGCTCTCAGTATCAGTTCTGCTTGCAGCAGACCACATTTAACGAGAAGACCCTTTAGAAGAACTGCTAATGTATTACAATGTGTGCTTGCAGGTTCACATGCAAGCCTTTGTGTCTCTGTGTGCTCAGTTGTGACTGCTATGAGAAAAGAGATTTGTTTTTACTTTAGCAGAGACTGCATTTAGCCAACTAAGCATCTTAAGCAGAAAATGAGGGTCTGATGAATAGTCTCTCTTTCTCCATTTATCTCTCCCTCTATCTCTCTCTCTCTCTCCATAAATATACATATCCCTCTCTCTCTGGTCATGAAATGACAGTTCAATTACTCATTGGGTAACACTCTAAGCTGAGGATCCCTTAACAAACATTAATTAAACACATTAACATGAGCTGATTATTTATAGTGCCATTTGACATTACATATGATTTCCATACGTTGGTCTATGGTTAGTTTATGTTTCCTGAACAAATACATCAAATAATGTAAGCTTTTGAATGGTAAGATGTACCCTTAGTTTCCCACGCTGTCCTAGAGAAACCTTCAAAGACATACAATAACATGAGAATGTTTATGTGAGATACTCACAGCATACAGAAAGTGTCCATAGTTTTTTTTATAGGAAAGTGCATCGGATCTCTATCTGTCTGCCTATCTGTCATTTGCCTGTCGTTTGCCTGATCAGTATGGCAAGAATGAGAGATGAGACATGCAACTGTATGGAGATTCGACCTTCGGATCAATTATGACCATGGTGTTTGAAAATAGTGTCGGGTTTGTTTTTCCTCTCACCGTGTGTGTGTGTGTGTGTGTGTGTGTGTGAGTGTGTATGTGTGTGTGCGTATGTGAGTGTGTGTGTCAAGACTGGAATCATATTGCACAAGGAGATATGAGGGATCAATGAGAGGGTGAGCTTAGAGAGAGGGACCAGTTTGAGTCACAGACCTCTGTGAGGTTCTCAGTGATGAAATGAAACTCTCGAAAAGAAAAAGAGTTAAAAAAAAGAGAAGAACAAAATAGTTTTTTTGGTACAAAATGAGATGACCTGAACTGAAATTGCTCACTCACTCACTCTCACTTGCGCGCCCTCTTTTTCTTTCTCTTTCTCTTTCTCTTCCTCTCCCTCTCTCTCTCTCTCTCTCTCTCTCACACACACACACACACACACACACACACACACACACACACATACACACACACACATTTTCAGAGCCTCTCAGGAGTGTGTGTGTGTGTCTTACGTGGCTGCTTCTCTGCTGTACCCAGGTGCTTTTAGAGAGGCCTTGTAATGCTGTAAGTCTTACAGATGTCTACAGCTGGTCAGGGGAGTTGTATCTGTAATTGTGTGTGTGTGTGTGTGTGTGTGTGTGTGTGTGTGTGTGTGTGTGTGTGTGTGTGTGTGTGTGTGTGTGTGCGTCAGTGTGTATGTGTGACAGAGTTGTTGGTGGATGGTGGTTGAAATAGAGTATGAAAAATGTAATTGTGAACCCAGGAAAAGTATAGTGGTATGTCCTCCCATAAGAACATTTTAATTTTTAAAACTAACTGACAAATTGAGACTTCAAACTTATGAGACTGACCTACAGCAGATTCATGGTATCACATATTACTCCATTCAAGCATTATACGATCATGCTCCTACTGATAATTGCCAAAATGGCTGTTGAAAATACTGGAATTTCACTTCACTTCTCATTTCACTAAGGCTAAATGCGTTGACAAAGGTTATATTCCTGTCTAGGGTTTGGACAACATAAACAGTATTCCTAAATGCGTTGACAAAGGTTACGATTTTTGTCTGTGGTTTGGACAACATAAACAGTATTCCTAAATGCGTTGACAAAGGTTACGTTTTTTGTCTGGGGTTTGGACAACATAACCAGTATTCCTTTCTCCTGCCTCAGCAGAACACAAACAAGATTTTTATCAAATTCATTAAATGTGTTACCAACGAAGGTAAATAAAACAAACATGAACAAAAACTAAAGCACAGGGAGAGGCCAAAGTAACAATAAGTAACAGAAATACCAAATACCTATTTGAGTGGAATAAATCTGACCAGCCACAAAGCAAAGGTCAAACACCAGAAATGAATCTCATCCTATGAAATAGGATAGCAAAAAGTAGACAAAATATCTCCCAAATCCA
>NC_137920.1:34446646-34461646 GCF_963457725.1 Sprattus sprattus
ATTTTCCAGGAGATATAAAGGGTTTTGCATTTTCAGTTAGTTGCTTTGGAATTTGTGTTTAGAGTTTTGAGAACGAGGCATGCTTTCAAAAAATGTGTGTAAGCAATTGAGAAAAACTATAAGCATTTTGTATATTTTATGTCAATACAATCTGGTGGAACAGGAGACTAAAATTGTAAATATGGTTTGTGAGAACAACGGTATTGCTGTTTTATGTTTGACTATGAAAAATGTAGGCCTACACTGATACATTTTACAAAAGGAGAAAGGGCTCAATGAGTCATTGTCATTCATATGGTGTGTTTCGATGATTGTGTTTTCAATTTTGCACTTCTGTGTGCTGTAAATGCTTGGTAGTGTGCAGCTAATACTTAGTTGTGTGTACTAAATTAATGTATGTGTGTGTGTTTTGAAAATATGGCTGTGTGTACCAAATGAAAACACGAGTTCCATTTTGTGAACAATTAAGAGATTTGATAGCAAAGAGTCATCTTGCAAAGGGAGTGTCAGGTTTAGCATTTTGTGTGTGAGGTTTTCAATTTTCTGTGTGCAGTTTTGAGAAAGACGTTACTGTTTTGAAAAACGGGTTTTAGCAACAGTGAAAAACTGTAACATAGTGTCCTCAAATATAACACTTGTATTAGCATACTCAAATATAAGTGTTGTTAATATAGTGTCCTCAAATATAACACACATGACACAGCATACTCAAATATAAGTGTTCTTAACATAGTGTCCTCAAATAAAACACTTGTAGCAGCATACTGAAATATAAGTGTTGTTAACATAGTGACCTCAAATCTAACACTCGTGACAGAATTCTCAAATATATATCAGCCCACTCCAATATAAGGGTCCTCAACAGATGCAGACATGCTGGTGAAGAGGCCTTCTCTAGTCACAGTTACAGCTGATTTACAGCTGTCAGACCTCTGTCAGAATGATGACAGAACACTGAAAGAACAGTGAGAGAACACTAAAAAGCATACAATGGTGCTCTCTTCTCTCCTCTACTCTCTCCGCTTCTCTCCTCTCTTCTGGACAAACGCTCCCCTCTTCACTCCTCTCCTGTCCTCTATTCTTCACACGCACTCCTCTCTTCTCTGCTGTGCTGTCCTCTCCTATCCTCTCTTCTCCTCCGCTCACCTCTCCTCTCCTCTCCGCTGACTGGCTCAGCTCCAGGGCAGACTGCAGCATCAGAGAAGCCCTCATCAGCCCCCCACTGCCTCTGCCTGTTCCCCGCTGCTGGAGTTCCACCCTGCACAGCCCAGACAAGCACTATGGTGCTGATGGTGATTGCCTCTGCGTGTGTGTGTGTGTGTGTGTGTGTGTGTGTGTGTGTGTGTGTGTGTGTGTGTGTGTGTGTGTGTGTGTGTGTGTGTGTGTGTGTGTGTGTGTGTGTGTGTGTGTGTGTGTGTGTGTGTGTGTGTGTATGTGTGTGCGCGAGTGAGTAAGTGAGTGAGTGAGTGAGTGAGTGAGTGAGTGAGTGAGTGAGTGAGTGTGTGTGTGTGTGTGTGTATGTGTGCGTGCGTGTGTGCGTGCGTGCGTGCGTGCGTGCGCATCGCCTTCCAGCCGGTCCGGTCCAGGTGCTATTAGTGACTATGGATAGGAGGAAAAGACTTGGATGTTTGGCTGATTGACAAAGAGGGGACCAAAGGGGCACAGAGGTCTTAGAATTGCAGACTTACTTAAGCATTGTTGAAAATAAAGGATGGTGTGCTTTCAAAACATGCCGCAGGATCCTCTGAGAAATATTATGAAGTAGACTCAGACTGAAATAAATTACATAAACAGTCACAGGCAAGGGGTTGTTTTGTTCTTCTTACTTCTGTACTGCTTGTGGGTTACTAACTAACAAGAAATATATTATTTTTAAGGACCTGTGAAGATTGGCTGAAGGTGATGGTATATGACTTAGCCCTCATAACACTGGTATACAATTACGCAGCTCTTCATCGTTGACAGTTGGCAAACAGTGAGATGTTTCGTTCACCTTTAGATTAGAACTATGGTGTCCAGGAAAGACCAAAAAGCACACATTGTCTGCAGTGGCTATACAAGTCATGCCTGTTTTTTTCCTCCCTTTGAAAAATATGAAAAAATGACCTCTGATATTGGCTCTCCACTGACACAGAAGTCTGTTCTTTTTGTGAGCAGTTTGCCACTCTGAGAATGACGATGATTCATTTTTAAGGTGAAGGCAGTGCTACATAGGCAATGACTCTCTCCCTCTCTGCATTATGTAATTACCTGTCTGCATCTCTCTCTCTCTCTCTCTCTCTATCTCACTCTCTCTCTCTCTCTCACTCTCTCTCTCTTCCTCTTTCTTTATCTCTCATCTGCCCCCACACACCCTTCCCACCCTCTCTGTCATTGACACACGCACACACACACACACAAACACACACACAGTTGATCTAAGTTTTTGTCCTTCTCTCTTTGCAGGTAACTTTAAAGGGCTGTGTAAACAGATAGACCACTTCCCTGAAGACACAGACTACACAGCAGATGCTGCTGAATACTTCCTACGTAAGTCCACTTTCTTCTCTCTCTCTCTCTCTATCTCTCTCTCTCTCTCTCTTTCTCTCTCTATTTGTGTGTTTTGTATGTGTGTGTGTGTGTTGGGGGACCGGTATACAGATGGGTGTAAAGATCTGTACAAGCCTGGTTATCTATATTTCTGTCTGTGTGTGACAGCATTGTAACCTTTCCGTGTGTGTCATGGTCGGAGGTTATTGCAAGACCTTGTACTAAGATGTGGAGGAGTGAAGATGTGGAGGTTGGGACGGGGTAAGAGGAGAGGAGAGGAGAGGAGAGGAGAGGAGAAGAGGAGAGGAGAGGAGAGGAGAGGAGAAGAGGAGAGGAGAGACAGTCCAGACTGGGCCAGATTCACTTTACTGTTTGCCAATTAGGACACTCACGTCTATAAATACTGCAGCCGGCCCCTCCTATATGGGTCAAATCTCTGCCATCCACCATACCACCACCACCCCTGATATCACCAGCCTACCCCCTACAGCATCCTCTACTGAGGGACAACTGGTCCATCAGTGCACTGTGGTCCCGCCTAATCAGCGAGTGTCAAGACTAAGAGTTTTTATTAGTTGTAATATCAGTAAAGGTACTTTAGACAGATTTCCCCATGTTGGCACTATTCTTTACAAGCGTGTGACGAGTTGTGATAATTAGTTTTTTGTGGCATGATAAAACATGACCTCTTGTATGTGTGCATACAACAGGTATTTAAAGTATAAAAAAAAATCAAAGCATGACACTCAAGAATTTGTTTCCAATTTTATTTGAAAATAGAACAGCCACCACAAATGGCGTGTTGCTCTGCCTTAAAGAAGTAATTTGAACAAAAACAAATGCAGTTGCAGTGTTAGCTAAATAACAGAATTATGGACTAACTTTGTATTATCCTCAAATAGCAGCACTGTTAAAATGATTTTCCACTGATCAGGTTGCATACAGCTGAAATTAAGGTGTATTTCAATGTAAGCAGAACTGGATGTAGCGAAGGGACCCAACCCGGACTCAAAACCGGGTTTACAGGGTGCCAAACATGCGTTCTGACCGCCACATCAAAGAGCCCGGCTCGATGGCATGACAGCAAGAGCACGTATTCACCTGTAGGGACGATCACATCTTCACAGTGCCCTCACCTTCAGGAAGCGCACCCATGCGCTTCACGTACACAGACATCCTCACGCATACAACATACAACATGCGCTCTGACCGCCACACCAAAGAGCCCGGCTCTTTGGCATGACAGCCAGAGCACAAATTCACCTGTTGGGACGATTACATCATCATACTGGACCAAATGAATATTATAAAAAATGCCTTCATCCACTGACTCCTGCCTTTATAACCCCCTCTGGAACGACACACTCACAGTGAACATGAGTGTGTAAACCTGACCTGCGCTCAGCTGCGGTATCTAGTCAGTTGTGATCTGCTGCGCCACAACTCTGTCTCCCTCACGCTCCTACCTACTTCCGAGAATCGCCTGCCCCCCCCCCCCCCCTCCCCCCCCTCCATGCCCTCTGCATTGTTTCCATGGCGACCCTGCGGTGGAGTGGGCGCGCGCGCGCGCGGCTTGGACGAGTGGCTTGTTGTGACTGGTCTGGCGACACTCATTAGGCACAGCGCTCGCTTCGGTCCGCGCGGCCAGTTGCCGTGCCGTGTTTGCCAAACTGTCTGGCATGGTGGCAGACCAAACGCTCCCAGACTGAATTAGGCAATGTTCCATGTGTTGTAGTTTTGGTTATTAATGTTTGTGTATTTTTTCTTGCTAATTATTTTTGCTACACATTTTTTTGGGGGGATAATTAGTGGAATGAGAAGAGCTGTTGCTGAGTGGTTTGACATGCATACGTTCATTCTTACATACATTTTGTAATTTCAGAAGGGGAAATAGCACTGATAGAACATTATACTATAGGATTATACTACAGTACAAACCCCATTTCCAGAAAAGTTGGGATATTTTTCTAAAATGCAATACAAATTTGCTATGGCTGACCAACGTGATTATAAAAAGAAATCAATTTCAATTTGATGTCATCAACACTCCCAAAAAACTTTTGGACAGAGGCAGGTCAATTTATGGAATGTTATATTAATAAAAATATATAAATTATGTATTTAAAAAGTATTATATTTGAAAAAAGAAATCAACTTTTAAAATAAGCAGGTGAATTGGTAACAGGTAAGAGTTTCATGATTGCGTCTTAAGGGAGCATCCGCCAAAGTTCTTTGTCAACCTTCATAAGAAAACTGTGAGTCAGCTCAAAAAGAACATTTCTCAATGCAAGATTACAAAGAATGTAGGTCTCTTAAGTACATAATATTGTGAAAAGATTCAGGGAATACTGAGAAATCTCAGCTGAATGTGCGTGTCCTTCAAGCCCTTAGAAGACGTTGCATGACACGCTCCTGGGATAAGTATAGCATAACATGGGAGTACCCCTGAAAACCTTTGTCACTTAACACAGTCTACCGCTGCATCACAAAGTGGCACCTGAAGCTCCATTACGCAATTAGAAAGACAGACATCAATTCTATGCAGAAACGCCTCCATATTCTCTAGGCCAGAGTTCATCTCAGATGGTCTGAACAGTGGAGACGCCGTGCTGTGTGGTCAGGCGAGTCCGCGTTTCAACTTGTTTTTGGGGGGTCTCCGTGACAAAAAACGAAATTAACCATTCAGACCTTTTTCAGTGAAAGCCAACTACTGCTACGGTATGGGAGCTGCATCAGGGCCCACAGTGAAAGTACTATTGATGCAGAGGCGTTTATCGGGATTTTAGGGAGACATCAAGGCAACCTTGTCTCCCGGGAAGTCCATGGTTATTCAGAAATACAGGACCAGGCCTCATTCCTCACGCACCACAAGAGTGTGGCTTTGTAGACGCAGAGTGTGTGTGCTTGACTGGCTTGCCAACAGTCCAGATCGGTCTCCTGGTGAAACATTTTAGCAGCTGAACTCTCTGAACCCAACTTATTTTTTTGAGTGTATTGCTGGCATCAGATTATAAATGTGTTTATTTTTACAAAGTACATTTAAGTTGGTCAGTAAAAACACTGGAAATCGTTGTACTTTTGTCAGTTAAATAAAAGTTCAAGAGTATTACTGTTACAAATCAACAGATTTTCTAATTGCATTTTACAAATGGAATGGATACAGGGTCTGTAGTTATGTGTGCTCCTCTCATCTTTGGAAACGAACACAACTTGTGAAATGTCATAGAAATGTTGAATGAAGGTAAGGGGGTTCCTCTGATGTTTTGGGGATCTGTAACAGCATCATAGAGATTATTGTGAAGAGCCCTTCAGAATGAGTTCTTTTGAGGCAGTCAGTTCTAGCCTGTTCCCTTTGAAACAGCATAGACAGATCTCCCAGGCAGACAGCTGTGGAGGTGCCTTCCTGAGAGGACTGGAGGACAGCTCTGTGTCACAGAAACATGTGGGATGGGAACTTTAAAGGGAAGCTCTGATCCTAGACTAGGTAGGACACATCTAGACGACCTAGGAAGGTTAGGAATTTCGGTTAACAGTAACTACAGTTTTCTTTCTACTCTTTCCATTTGTATGTGTCCACTATCTCTCTCTCTGTCTCCCTCTATATCTCTCTCTCACTCTATGTCTCCATCTCTCTCTCTCTCTCTGTCTCCCTCTATATCTCTCTCTCATTCTATGTCTCCCTCTCTCTCTCTCTCTCTGTCTCCCTCTCTGTTTGTCTTTCTCTCTCTCTCTCTCTCTCTCTCTCTCTCTTTCTGTTTCTGTTATAGCCTACTCACATACTGTGCATCACTCTCCCTTTCTTTCTCCTATATCCACATATATGCTCTGCAGCACACACACAAATACACACATACACACACATACACACATATTCATACGTACACACATATACATACGTGCATACATACATACATACATACTGTACATACACACTTACACACATACATAAATACATACAGTACATACATACAGTACATACATACATACGTACATACATTGAGTGTATGTATGGTGTGTGCATGTGTGTGTGTATGTATGATATACACGTGTGTGTGGGTGCGTGTGTGTGTGTGTGTGTGTGTGTGTGTGTGTGTGTGTGGGTGTGTTTGTGCTTATACAGGAACATGTCAGGCACATTCGTATGTGTTTGAGTGTGTGTGTTTCTTGTGCCTGTGTCTATATGAACATGTATGATGGTATACTTTGTAGATTTGTGTGTGTGTGTGTGCGTGTGTGTGTGTGTGTGTGCGTATGTGTGTGTGTGCGTGCGTACGTGCATGTATTGTTCAGTCTCTGCCTCTTCTCTCTTTGGTCGGCGCAGTGGGCTGGTGAGCTTACACATCCTCCTCCTCCTGCTCCCGCTGCTGCTGCTGTTACTGTTACATAAGAGGAATTAACCATTCTGCCCAAGCGCCACAGGGCATGGAGTTCACACCACAGCAGAGAGGGGGAGAGAGAGAAAGAAAAGAGAAGAAAAGAGAAGAAAAGAGATGGGAAGACATTAAACCTACGACTGAGGAGAGAGCAAGAGAGCATATGAGTCTGAATGGTTGAGAGATAGAGAGCTGGATCGAGAGTGGGAAAGAGATCAATAAATGGCGAGAGAGTGAGATGCATGAGAATAGAAGAGAGAGAGAGAAGAGAGAGAGATGTCTGAAAAGAGGAGAGAGAGAGAGAGTGAGATGCATGAGGATAGAAGAGAGAGAGAGTGAGATGTCTAAGAAGAGAAGAGAAAGAGAGAGAGAGATGCATGAGAATAGAATGGGAGAGAGAGGGTGAGATGCATGAGAATAGAAGAGAGAGTGAGATGTCTGAGAAGAGAAGAGAGAGTGAGATGTCTGAGAAGAGAAGAGAGAGTGAGATGTCTGAGAGTTGAATGTGAGCTGTGGTTAGCATGGATCTTTTTGACATGGAGCTGTGTTGGCAGTGAGGTAACACTTAGCGCAGCTGCAGTGTGCGGAGGAACACAGCATTGCATTAGTGCAAGCTGCAGTGCGCGGAGGAACACAGCATTGCATTAGTGCAAGTGCCTCATTAAGAACTAGGCCAATAGATTCGCTGCCTTTGCAAGACCCTCTGGTAATACACAACTGAAAAACAACATGCATAAAATTCTGAGTGTAGATGTGGCATACATACATAAATACATACATAGATACATACATACATACATACATACATACATACATACATACATACATACATACATACATACATACATACATACATACATACATACATACAGTACATACATACATACACTCCCTTAGCACATCATGTGCGCGAGTGAGTGAGTGAGTGAGTGAGTGAGTGAGTGAGTGTGTGTGTGTGTGTGTGTGTGTGTGTGTGTGTGTGTGTGTGTGTGTGTGTGTGTGTGTGTTCATAATTAAACCTGGAATGCAGCAATAATGTTATGCTTAAAGTGTTCTGTATCAGATTTGTATTCTAATTTGTGTGTCTCTATACAATATTTATCTGTTGAAGTGTGTACACGTGTTTTGTTTGGAGTGTCTGTGTGTTTGTGTTTGTGTTTGTGTTTGTGTTTGTGTTTGTGTTTGTGTTTGTGTTTGTGTTTGTGTTTGTGTGTGTGTGTGTGTGTGTTTGGGTGTGTATGTCCAAGATCAAGTTGATGATCCTTGTAATAGGATTAGATATGGTCAAAGCCTTTAGCATTGACCAAAACAGACCTCTACCAATCATACCCCCCACACACATGCACACACACACACACACACACACACACACACACACACACACACACACACACACACACACACACACACACACACACACACACTCCTGCTTAGCCCATCCTGAAATCAATAGTGTTTGGCCTGATTCAGAGACTGCCTTCTCCTGTTACTGGGGAGTTGGTTCACATTGGAATGAGTGATGTCTCTAAGGACAGTGAAGTCATGCATCTGAATGATGTCATGCTGTTGATACACTGGATATCAGCATGTCTGTGATTCAGGCATAAGCACCAGGCCACCATTCAACAGGTCACAGCCATACTATTACTGCGTATAACAACACACCCTTGACTGCGATACTCCTTTGATATGCAAAATTCCATTAGCAATGTGCAATTTTTTTAAGGAAATTTGAGACAACAGATTTATACTTTTTCTTTAAAGGAACTGTCGAGAAAAGGAAAGCCTTTCTAGTATTAAGTATGCAAAATCTGTTCTAGTATTTAGTATGCAAAATCTGTTGTAGTATGTACATGTAGTATGCAAAACCTGTTCTAGTATTTAGTATGCAAAATCTGTTCTAGTATTGAGTATTTCAAATCTGTTCTAGTATTAAGTAGGCAAAATCTGTTGTAGTATTTACATGTAGTATGCAAAACCTGACAAGTATACTCCTTCAAATGCTTTGGTGTCATCTTTTTTGCAATGACTCTTATCCAATCAATTATCTTGAATGGAACTAATAATTGTACTATACCCTCACTTGACACTGACACTGACTATACTGAATGATAGAACAGGGATGGCAAGAACAATTGTCAGGTTGAAAAAGAAGGTTAGAAACGTGTAGTTAAATGTCATCTTCTATGCTGACCAGTGAGTACACTGAGAGGACAGAAGATGGCTGACCATTTCACACAGTTAAGTGCCTGAACCTGGTCCCCCTGCTCACACCTGTCCACTACTGGGAAACACCACATACACACACACACACACACACACACACACACACACACACACACACACACACACACACACACACACACACACACACACACACACACACACACACACACACACACACACACACACACACACACACACACACACACACACACACAAATACACACTATAGAATGCAAAATTAAACTCACACACACACTAACACACAGTATACTGTATAAAAAAAACACAAATGTAGGTTAAAGATTACATTAAGAAAATGATCACAACTAGGATGATGGTGTTGCTCAATCCCTTTCCATAAATATATGGGTTGTTGTTGTATTGTGTGATGATAGTCTTTGTTATGGGTTAAGAATATGTAAAGGTATACGATCCATATTCTTCTATTGCTACCGAAACTAGGGCTTACAGAGAAATCCTATATGGGTCAATCATGGCAGTGCTATAAGATTCTAAGTACTGCGTTACTTCCAGAATATTTGTTCATATCCATCTTTGCATTACATTATAGTGATATTAAGTGGAGACTAGTGCTCATGAGGACTTAACACTCTCTTCACTGTGTGTGTGTGTGTGTGTTAGAGATGCGCGGTTGGCGGTTGCACCCGCGGACTCCGCGGTTAAACCGCGGATCGGGCGGATGACGTGACAAAAAATAATATTTTAATTAAATTCGGGCGGGTGGCGGTTTACCCAACGAAATTCAAAATATCTACACATTGTTAAATGTCGTTACCTACATCCAAGCACATTTTGAAATAATCAAATTTTCATCAGGCAGTAAATTGGCCTAGTTCCGTGTATGCAATGTGTGTGTGTGTGTGTGTGTGTGTGTGTGTGTGTGTGTGTGTGTGTGTGTGTGTGTGTGTGAGGTGTGTGTGTGCATGTTTTCATGGAAGGGTTGAAAGAGAATGAGTCCGGACCTGTTGTCATTGCCATGACTGTGCTCAGCCAACACTGTGACCCAGATGAGTGTTTCAGACAGCAAATGGCCTGACTTCCGGGCTTGACTTTGGTTGTGTGTGTGTGTGTGTGTGTCTGTTTGTGTGTGTGTAGGTGAGTGCGTGTAAAATCGTGAAGGGCTGATTCACACTGTTTTGCCGCCCATCTATACTGCGGTTGTGGCGATCAATACCTTTTGATTGTCCTCCACCCTGCCCCGTCACCTCCCCCTCTCTTTCTCTCTTTCCTCCTTTCTTCCATCTCCTCCACTATCCTCTCTTATCTTTCTCTCTCTCTTTTTCTCTTGTGCTGTCTCTCTATATATTTCTCCCTCTCTCCTGTCCCCCCACGCCCATTTTCTTTCTCTCTCTCTTCTCCTGTGTCTCTCTCTACTCCCTCACTCCATCTCTGGCAGTAGCAGGCACAATTATATAAAAGCCAGATGTCATCCTGGAGTGTTGGGCTGCTTCTTAGCCAGCAGTCTCATTCTCCACCTCTTTGCCGTGTTATTACGTGTGCTAGAACAGAGGGTTCCAACCGCTGAGGTAAGGGGGGGTGAGAGGAACGTTATTTTCCGTTTGAAATGTATATGAACTTACTTTGGAAACGATGTAGTCAGCAGAAAGAAAAACATGCAAACTAGCTCTGGGCTAAAAGGTACTCTCGTCAGAAACTATACTTGTTGGAAAAAATACAAACTAGCATTAGACTACTGTAGTCGTTGGAAAATACATGTATAGTATAGCCTACAAACTAACATGAGAGACTACTGTAGTCGTTGGAAAATACATGTATAGTATAGCCTACAAACTAACATGAGAGACTACTGTAGTCGTTGGAAAATACATGTATAGCCTACAAACTAGCATTAGACTACTGTAGTCATTGGAAAATACATGTATAGTATAGCCTACAAACTAACATGAGAGACTACTGTAGTCGTTGGAAAATACATGTATGGTAACGCCTACAAACTAACATGAGAGACTACTGTAGTCGTTGGAAAATACATGTATGGTATAGCCTACAAACTAACATGAGAGACTACTGTGAGCTGTCATGTTTTCATCACCACCCTCAAGTTGATGGTTTCCATCAAGTCAAGTTACAGCTCTGGAGGAACCATGAGGCTGTGACTGTGTGTCACAACAGCACCATACCCCTTTTTATTTTGGATCGATACCCTTTTCAGGGTCCTCCTATCTTTTGCCAGAGTTGCAGCTTGTAATTCATCTCTGCACACAATTGCCCCAGTGGCAGATATCCGATTAATAACGGATTTATTTCCACATATGAATGATGCCCGAAACGGAGCTGAGAATATCTTATTCCATGTGCTTTTTCCTGTTTACACGTTCATAATACATATCCGATCTGTGCCACATGTGAGCGGATTTGGATAACTTTTACCAGTTAGGGTAAAGGTGGCCCCACATGCACTCTGGGTTACATCTGCTTTTAACCCATTTCTGCCTAAAACGCCTGCTAAAAACGCCTGTTAAATCCTATGCTATTCTATGAGAAAGTACCTCATTTCCTGAGGGTTTTCTGAGAAAACAGTAAGAATTGTCAACGTCTACAAAAACCTTAATATCTAAGCCTCTGTAGCACTTAGAAACATGAAATAAGATGCATTGTGAAGGTAAGAACTGCAGGTTTTATTAAAACCTGCTCCCTGAGCACACAAACAACAATAACATTTGTAAAAAAACTCTCAAACACACAAAAACAATATAAATCAATGATATAAAATACAATAAATACAATTTTCAAGTATGCAAACATTATGAGGGAGGGGAAGAGGGGGAGGGAGGGGGAAAGAGAAATGGGGAGGGAGGAGAGGAGAGGGATGGAGACATCCTGGGGTGGAGCTGGCCTCGCAGTTCACATGGAGCATGAAGCCATGGCGGGGTCAACGTTATCCTGGAGATGGAGATATCTGTAAAAACGTATGGCAAAGCATTCAATCATTGTATTATTATGAGACCCACCCTCTCAGCTGGTGCTAAGACAATGGCCTACTAGACTGTCTATAGGGTATAGGGGTTATAGGTGTTCATATGCCAATTGTTCAGGTCTCTTTGAGGCACAGACAGGGAGTACACATTCAAGTTGGATACACAATAAAGCTACACTAACAGAATAGTATATTTCCAGTTCCATCAATGTTATTTATAGTATTTATATTTATTCATAATTGTATTACTATTCATTATGATGTATTATGCTATACAGTTCTCCACGTTATTTTTCTTATCTAAAATCTTTGGACAAAAACGTCTGCTAAATGTAAATGCTATTTATTCATTATGCCATTATTGTATCTATAACTAACATTATTGCATGTATATATTATCAACCATCATCACCATTAGTAATCGCTATAGCACCACTATCATTACTGCCCATTCCGTTTTCTAAGAGAAGAGAACTCGGAAGATCGCACAAGAAAACAAAACATAAATAATTACCTCCAGATCTTTGCCGGTTGTCCAGTCCACCTGGAATCCCTCCTCCTCTCCTTCCGTGCCCACAAAATCCCACTCCTGTGCCGTATCTAATGGATCCTCTGACACAAAGTCATTATCCTTCTCCCTCTCAGACTCAAATCCTTCAAAATCCATGTCGAAATCACTGACATCGCTATCAAAATACTCCATGTTCACTGCTACTTCTTCACTGCTACTTCTCGCTAGCCAGCATGGTATCACTGAAAACAAGCACAGAATATCGCGTGGCTATCTGGTTGATTGACGTGATTTTCAGCCAACCAAAGTTCATTTTGGTGGTCATCTGATCTTTAGCAAAGCCTTAAGACCCATCCCATGTGTAATTTTAACCAACCAGAGTGAGTTATACGCTGCATTCGTCATGAAAACAGCACGTGTACAAAATGCTGCGCTACGCAGCAACCGGCAGGAAAGCCTATGCTGCGCTACGCAGCATCCGGCGCCAATGGGTTAAACGCCGGAAAGTGTTCACTGCCAAAACAGACGTGCGCTGCCCCCCGCAGTTCTCATGCATGCAACAGAATACATTATCAGTCACTCCTTGAGCTTCTCCTCCGATAATTCTGCTCTCAACTGCTAGTTTTCTCACGCCCCCCCCCCCCCCCCCCCACAAATATATATTTTTGTATATATTCTGTATATGCAGAAGTCTGAAAAGTGCAACTTGTCATTCTGTGCTTCTGCCGCAGGAAGAATGCTTGTTAAGCCATGTGCCTGCCTGTTCTTACAAACCATGACATGTTTTTATGCACACTTTGCAACTAAATTATGCGTAAAACGGGTGCTGACGTGTTAGTTTATCTGCCCCTGAGTGCCATAAGAAAGAGACTAGGACCTTTTTGTACAACTCCACTCTAATGTGGTCCCTCGATAGACATGTCTTTTCCTACTACCGTGGAGCAGTGTGGTGGTGTGTAAGAAGGCCATGGTTCAGTAGTTAGTGTGCTCACTACACACCAGAGTGCCTTGACTATTCATAACACTGTGTGTTACGGGGCAAAATGTCCCCACACAGCACGTCATGGTTCATGCTCAAAGTCCACAGGATGCAGACATTTGGGGTCCTGCGGTGTAAAACCTGCCTTTGCGTGATGCCTGTGTTCCTTCTCCAGATGGGTGCATTTTACTGTAGTTTCATTTATTTATTTATTTATTTATCTATTTATACTTTTTGATGTGCTGCCTTTTAGCCGAGGCTGAGTAACTTCGTTTGACTTTTATTTTGGCCTCTCCCGTGGTTGGTAGGTGAAAGTCGCTGTCCTCATATTTAGCAGAAGGCTCTGAAGTAAGTAGAGGGCAGAGTCAGGGGAGAGAGAGGCTTTTGAACTGGCAAAGAGGCACATAGGACAAAGAGGCCCGGCCAGTAAAGTTTTGAAATGCCAGCACCTGCTCCCTCCCTTTCTATTCCTGCCCGCTGGCGTGGGGCATTGTGTCGATGATGTGGGCACGGCCTGTGCGTTTCATTTTTTCCCTTTGGAAGGGGGGAGGGGGGTAGGGAGAAGTGTGAGTGAGTGTATGAAATGGGGCTAAAAAAGAGTGTGTGAGTGTGTGTGTGTGCAATGGGGGCTAAAAGAGTGTGTGCTAGTGCGCGTGTGTATCTTGTGTGAGCAATCTAGCAAGCACTCACCCAGTCTATTAATCCTCTGTATGTTGGTGTGTACTTGCTGTAGTTCAGCACAGTTTTTCACGAAGGGCTATCCGTGCTCGACAGTCACATAGTATGCTCTCCCAATCAGACACGTGTGCCAGAGGTGTGCCCCCCCCACCCCCCCCCCCGCATGAAGTGACTGATCATGCATGAGGGCTTGTGCCTCTAACCTCTCTCGCTCAGGAGATCACACGAGCAGTTGCTGGAGCAGGAGGATGGTTGGGCTCGTTAAGATTTCATCAGAGAGCCGGCGTCTCAGAAGAGGGTGGCCAGGGCCTGTGTCATTGGCACGCCTTAGACGCTTAACATGGCTAGCCAACCCGATGCTAATGCGGGTGATCTCGTCCCTCAGTAGTTCTCCTCTCCTGTGATACTCTGTTGTGCTGCTGTTCTCTGTACTAACCCTCACCTGCTATCACACTTGTTTCTTTTTTATTCTGCCGTCTACCGTCTCCCGGCTCCGTGTGGAATTCATGTACATGTTTTAGTTGCTCAGTGAGCGAGATCTAAAAAGGTCTTCCATCTCTTTCTCTCTCTCTCTCTCTCTATCTCTATCTCTCTCTGCTTCTCTCTTTCTCTCTTCTAAACACATGTGCATAGAGACACACAAATACGCTCACATATAGTCTCATACGCACACACACAAACACACACACACACACACACACACACACTCACACACACACACACACACACACACACACACACACAC
>NC_137920.1:34466646-34664146 GCF_963457725.1 Sprattus sprattus
GTGGCGCCGACTACCTCCAGGGCTCGGCCATCACACGCATCCCGAGCTACCGCTACCGCTACCAACGCCGACGCTCCTCTTCACGTTCCACCGACCCCTCGCACTCGCGTGACAACTCGCCTGTTGGCCTCAAGGGCTTTGGCGCCCTGCCCTCCACCGAGATCAACATGTACACAATGAGCCGTGGCGGAGGGGGAGGTGGAGGAGGAGGAGGAGGTGGAGGAGGAGGGGGGGACACCCTCAAATCCTCCCATGGGACCCCCCCCTCCAACTACAACTCGGAGAGGGACCACAACTTCCTGCAGGTCCACAACTGCGTCTCCAAGGACCTAAAGGACTCGGGCCACGGCAACGCGGCCAACCGGCGCACCACGCCCGTATGAGATCCCCCCCCCCTCCCTCCCCCACGACGACACCCCCGTGACCCACCTCCAAAAAGAGCCTCCTGCATACACACACCCTCATACACACACATACACGTGCCCTCAGACAAAAGGGAAAATATAGGGTGAAGGGTGATTGAGGTGAAAGAGAAAGAGAGGAGGAGAATGGGAGAGACGGAGAAAGTGGGGTTAAAAGCAGGACATACCGGGTCACGTTGTGATAGCTTCCATGAGGTTCCATGCGCGGAGAGGCGTAAGAATCGTAAGAATCGTAAGAATCGTACAGTGATTAAATCATAATCATTCAGAAAAAAAGGCACTACACCTTCCTGCTCAGCGCTGAAGAGCTCACAGTCTCAAGTGATCAGATGACAACGTCAAGCGAGGAGAGGGCCTGCTGCAGGTAGAAGGAGGATTGGCCATGAGAGTGACGAGTTTTGAAAATATTAAAAAACAAATAATATTTGGGTTTTTGGTTTTTAAACTCGTCGCCATCTGCTGCTTGGGTGTGGGAGGGGTCTCCGTTCGTCCTCCCCGCCTCTAACCTCCAATCATCTCGCTCCATTTAATGACATCAGTGTATTTTATTCTTTTATACATTGTTTAAATGTATTGGCATTAATACTGTGCCCAGCCAATACCAAGTTTTGTTTAAACAAAAAAAAGATCCATTATGAACTGATTATATATGGCTATATAAATATATATAGATGTGAATAAATTACAGACCCTCCCTTATGTAAAACAAACAATGGAAAAAAGGAAGAGATTTTTTGGAACAAACTAAATAAACGAATCACTCAATAAAGTCGCCATGGAAACGAAAACAGCAAAGACGGAAGGGTGTGACTGAGTATTTTTTATTTATTTATTTTTCCCTATGGCAGGAAGGAGAAAGGCGACAGCTGTGGTCAAACGACTTTTTAAAGACTAACCCTGGTCTTGCTCCTTTCAGGATCTGTCTCCCCTTGGCTTTTTGCTTTGTTAAGTTTTGTTTTATTTTTGTTTTTGTTTTCCTTGTCCGCTTTCTCTCTTCCTCGGGGTCAACAGAGACGAAACACGCTGTGTGAGTCACATGACTTGTCAGCTGTGGTACCCTGACCACCATCTTACATTTGGAGAGGATGGAAGGGAATTGACAGGTGAACAACTGGAGGGGTTCACAGGAATTCTGGGTAATGGATAGGGTTAAAGGTTGAGACAAGAGGGCGTCTGACCGAAACAGACCGGGCGTCAGAGCCTATGTCTATGGTCAGATCAACCTGCAAGAGGACAGAAACTGTAAAACGATGAAGAGATCCCACATGAAAGACTTCCTGATAAAAGATTTACATGCATGCTCAAAAAAATGAAAAACAATGAAAAACAAATGTACAACCAACCTGCTGTTCGGAAATGTACATTTTGAAAAGCGATAATTATAGATGCAGATGAAGGGAGATGGGGTGGGGGGAGGGGAGGGATTCAGAGAGAACACTAAAGATGGGAAACTGTCCCTGTAATTCTGTGTATTTTTCTCTCTCTTTTTGTATTTTAATTTCTTGAGGGGATGATTTGATGTTAATGGGGCTTCATTTTATGCTTTGGTTGGGGGGGGGGGGGGGAATCAAATCTTAACAAATGAACACAGGCCTTTTTTAATGGAAACAAAAAGAAAAAGAGAACAACGTCCTTTTTCTTTGTAAATGTACTTCTGTGTTTCATTTTGGACATCACACTCAGCCTTACTCCTCTTTTTCATCGTCTTTTTTTTTTCTTTTTCGTTACATTGTGTTGTTTCAATGAAGTTCACAAATGAAAAACAACAACGGAAAAAAAAGCTATGCCATCTTCTTCAAAAAGGTGCCAAAATTGAATGATCCGAAACTTGGATGCATTACGCCCCAATGTTGAATAAAATTGTAGCCCCACTAGGGGAAGTACAAAAAAAATGTTGTCAGGTTGTGGTGGCTTTGTGACCTATTTGCCCATCTTCTATTCATTTCCATTAGCGTCTATTAGCTCATAGGGGAGCTGTAAACTGGATGCTAGAGAAAAGCTTCCTTTACTGGATCACATACTTTCTTTATTTCTCAGAACCCCTCTCTTGGTACCACACGTTTTCACACATGCAACATTGCTTTAAAGCCACAGAGGGACATTTTGACCTTAGCTTATGTAGCCTCACTGGAGAATCTGACACTGTTACTACAATGAACTCACACATAAAAGAGTTGGGATGGTCCAGAAAAAGAATGGAGGTGGAAATGAAGAATGAAGGTGGAAGGAAAAGTGTCCATGACACTGCTGCACTCTTTCTCTGTCTCTCAGCCTCTCTCTCTTGCTCTCTCTTCTTTCTCTCAGCTCTCATGCCTTCTTTCAATGTGGTCTGTTTGGAAATGGCCATTTCTTGGAGTAGTACATTCCTACAGGATGTGTATTGGCATTCTGCTCCTGTAATAATATCTGTTTAGAGGTTGGTGTGATCTAGCTAGCAAGAGAAAAGAAGTCAAGCTGGCGCAGAGTTTGATTCAAGCTGAGAGTTTTGTGGGGCACTGTGTGTGTGTGTGTGTGTGTGTGTGTGTGTGTGTGTGTGTGTGTGTGTGTGTGTGTGTGTGTGTGTGTGTGTGCCCGTGCGTGCATGTGTGTGTGTGTGTGAGCGCCTGTGTGTCTGTGTCCTTGCCAATTATTTGATGTCACTGACAATCCGTTAGCCTCTACATTTTTGCTGGCGTTTGAATATGGAGCATTTGCCTCCCTCTCCATCCCCCCTCTCTCTGTCTCTCTCCCTCCTCTTTCTCTTTCGCTCTCTCGCTCTCTCTTTCCCCACTCTCTCTCTCTCTCTCCCTCTCTCTCCCCCTCTCTCTCTCTCTCCCTCTTTCCCCCCTCTCTCTCTCTCTCCCTCTATCCCCCCTCCCTGGTGTGCGGATCAAAGCTGTGAGCGTGGCTCTCTGCAGCGTGGTGTGATCAGTGAAGAGGAGACGCAAGGGAGCGTGTGAGTGGAGTGGATGAGGGACAGAGAGAAAGAGAGAGAGAGAGGTGGGGGTGGTGGTGGTGAGGGGAGGGTGAGGCAGTGTGAAGGCATCAGCTACTCCAGACTAGAAACGCAGAAACAGGACCATGGTCTCTAGCTTTTGGGGGCACTTTCACACACGACGCACGCAGGAGCCAGGAGGTCGGTTCCGGGAGAGAGAGAGGAGAGGGTCCAGCGATGGCTCCTTTGGGCTGCTCCAGCTCCTGAACCACTGCCACCGGGTCAGACTAGTTCTTCTGTGTGACGTGATACTCTATAGGGCTAGTTGAGGCTTTAGGCTCGGAGGTACTTCACTGTATTTCCCTCCTGATTCAGGCTGTGCTTGTGATGTGCTCGCAACAGCATTTAAAGTCAGCCCTCCAAGCTCCAATAGACCCATCTCCAGCATATGGGCTGGGTGTCTGAAACGTTTGGAGAGTCAGATACTTTGGTGGGTGTCATGTGGTCATGCGTTTGCCTAATATTCACGAAAGGCATGTAATGGAATTGAAGAGGCCTGGCGTTATTTTTCTCTCGAAACTTTGCCATCTTTAAATCTCGTCCTAAGCATGATAATTAACACAATAATTAAGAAGATGAGGTCTAGGTTAACTTGCCACTGTGCAATAACCAAACCATGAAGTTTATTTGGGGCGCTGTGTTTACCTGTGCGTTTTTCTAGACTTATTTGCCTGTCCTGACCTCATATTCCTTGGCCATGGGCCGCCACACTCACACTCAAACTCAGACACAGGGGGCAGAACTGTGAGCATGGGAGCTGTTTGGTCTGTAGAAAAAATGTCAAGCCATGTCACAAGCTAATGTATTTACCACACAGCCAGAGCTGTGAAACGATGGGAGAGACACAGCAGAGAAGTGCTCTCTTTCTCGCTCGCTCTCTCCCGCATGAGCTTGATAAAGCTTGTACTCTTGCTCCCTCTAATGGTGCAGAGATGAACTGCAATTCTGGTTGCGTTGTGTGCCTGTGTGTGTTTTTATGTGTGTGTGTGTGTGTGTGTGTGTGTGTGTGTGTGTGTGTGTGTGTGTGTGTGTGTGTGTGTGTGTGTGTGTGTGTGTGTGTGTGTGTGTGTGTGTGTGTGTGTGTGTGTGTGTGTGTGTGTGTGTGTGTGTGTGTGTGTGTGTGCGCGTGTCTATGTGTGTGCGTGTCTGTGCGTGTATGTGTGTGTGCGTGTGTGTAACCAAGCAAGAGAGAGAGAGAGAGAGAGAGCAAAGCCGCTGCAGAATACTAATGACTGTGCAGTAGACACTGCAGCCATACCTTGCGCACACTTCTCCAGCATCTCCAGCCCACCCCCACCCCCCAACCCCGCCCACCTCCCATCCCACCCCTGCACACACATACACAAACACACACACACACACACACACACACACAAACCTCTCATGTCTGACATGCCATATCCCAGAGAGGCTTCTGATCAGAGATCAGTTGTGTGGTGCTGATATGGTTCAACCATGCGATGTTCATGCAAGGTCTTTTTCTGTGAGGTTTTTCTTGTCATTATGGCTGCTGGAGCGTGTGGAGGTGGTGTAGTTGGTGAAGGTGAGTGTCTGTGGATGCAGCTCATCTTAAAGCCTATGTATCCAATGGCTCCTTCAAGCATGATAATGGTGGTCGGTGGTGAGGGTGGTCATCCAGACCCCATGGTATGGCAAAGGGAGGTGCAGGGTGTTGATGTCTTTGTTGATTTCCTCATGTATATATCTGAGGCGGTCTCAGGTGCTGTCCTCTGTCTGACCGTCTCCAAGGTGCTGGTTTCAGATCGGGCCCATGTAAGGCGAGGTCAGGTAAGGCACTGTTCAGACATGGCCCAGTCCAAGTGTGCCTTTCCTGTTAATCCTGGAGGTAAGGTTTTATGTCTGTATGTACATCTTACAGCGTGTGTGTGTGTGTGTGTGTGTGTGTGTGTTCATGTCCTTCCATGTGAGTGCCCACGGCTGGTTCACAGCTTCGCCGACACGGGACAGTCTGGGTGTCTCCCTCTCCGCCCAGCACGTCCCGCTCCCCGTGCCAGGAGGCCAGACTCCGGCGGCCCAGACTGGAGCCAGGCGAGCCTCGCTGGGCCAGACGGATCTGGGAGCCGGCCTCTCTCTCACCTCCAGGCCCCAGCGTGTCGCCTGGCTCCCGCCCCGGTGCAAGCCTGTGGCCCACGCACGCCTCGGCGTAGAGCTGGCCGAACGAGATCTGCCGCCGCAACCATTTATTTATTACGCTAGCTCTCTACTCAGCCTCCCATGCAGTAATTAGCCTGTCTTTGGCATGCTGGGACACACCAGTACATAATCATAACCCCCCAAACACACGAACAACAAATAACTCACTGTGTGCGTGGTTGTCAAGTGTGTTTGAATTAAAGCAGCCTACAGTTATTATAATTATAAAGGCAGATTCATGTGTATAGCCTTAAACTCACAACTGCGACCTTCACTACAAAAGCGATTACATTACCATATTCATTGCCATATGTTCTTTCTCTGTGGTATTTAACTTAGACGTATTTCCTGACTGACTGACTGAGGCAACAGTAGCGGAAGTTAACATTTTCTCATGGTCTCGTTTTGCACGTCTCGGCGCGGAGTCTGCCGAGGGGCCGGCAGGCAGGCTGGCGGAGAAGCCTGTGAAATTGGATTAAATGGCCGATAGTTGTGCTCTGGAGCGGACAGGAGCCTTTGAAAAGGCGTCGTAGTCACAAGAGGCGAACCAGGACAATGCTTCCTGACCCCATTCGGAATTAACCTTGAAATTGAAAACTGTAATTATCCTTTTTTTCTTCTTCTCCTTGCTCATTTTTTTTGTACCACTGCATTTTCGTTTTCGTTCAGCCCGTGGCAATACCCCTCGAGTGTCCAAGTTTTACAGTCAGAGGCTGGACTGTACTTGCCTCTCACTGGAAAACTGTCACACAATAAAGCGGCCATATTGTTTCGCCACGAAACAAGAAGTCAGTTTTGTCCTCGGGTGATGTCACTATTCACTACCATCTCAGCCTCATCTATGTGCAAAGCTTCTTTTTTTTTAAGATTCTGCAGAGCAGTTGGTGACATTTCTCAGTCTTATGTAGGGCTCAACAGAGCAACATCTAGCTGCTATGACATTAAAATATGGAAGATTTATAAGGCCACTATACCCTACACTACAATGATGACCTACATAGTTGTACACACAAGAAAGCTCACAAAAATAGAAAAAGTAAACCTTTAATTGGTTGTCAGAGCTGTTGTTATAGTAAAAATCAAACAGGAAAAAAGACATAGTTCACATCTGACAGAGCGCACAACTATGTATGTAACCAAAAAAAATACATTGCTGTTATATAATGAAGGGTATTTAATGACAACTTCAGCCACTGTCATCACAAAAATAAATACGTAAGTGAGTGAGTAAGTATATACTGTGTGATCATACTCAGAGCCAGAGTATGCTCAGGGAGAGACTATACTCTGGATAGTGTTCAGCCGGTCCTGATAAAGAGTGTGAAAGGCCTGAGCCAGTGAGACGAAAGGTGCATCACAGCTCTCCATCTCTTTCTGCAACACACACACACACACACACACACACACACACACACACACACACACACACACACACACACACACACACACACACACAAAACTCATATCAAGAAGAGGTATTTCCCACATGCACAGGTAGGTAATAACTTCACAAGAGGAGCACTTGGGGCACACCCACCCTTCAACCTCAATATGAAATTAGCCCAAAGCTGGTATACTGCCATCACGCCATGAGCTAAGCCACGCATGATATGGCAGCAATAACACAGCTATGTCAGTGTAGAGGGCGGTGAGCTGTGTGTTTGTGGGATGTGTGTGTGTATGTGTATGTGTGTGTGTGTGAGGGCTGTGAGTGTGTGTGTGTGTGTGAGAGAGCTGTGAGTGTTTGAGCCGTGTGTGTGAGAGCTATGTGTGTGTGTGTGTGTGTGTGTATGAGAGAGCTGTGTGTGTGTGTGTGTGTGTGTGTGTGTAGGAGCTGTGTGTGTGTGTGTGTGTGTGAGAGAGCTGTGTGTGTGTGTGTGTGTGTGTGAGCTGTGTGTGTGTGTGTGTGAGCTGTGTGTGTGTGAGAGCTGTGTGTGTGTATGTGTACTCACAGCGGACGTCTCAAAGTACTCCATCCCCTGCCTCTGAGCCCACTCCTGGGCCGCGGCCGTCTCCACCTCTCTTCGGGAGGACAGGTCCGATTTGTTTCCCACCAGCACCCCTGTCCAGGGTAGACACACACACGCACACACCCACACACACACACACACACACACACACACACACACACACACACACACACACACACACACACCCACACACACACACACACACACACACACCTAGGGTTAGCTACATGTTAACATTATGAAGAACATGCGTAATTCAGATGTTAATTTATGCTGTACTGTTAAAAGCAAGGTCTCCACGATTCTGGCAAAAGGACGATGATATTTGAGCTCAACACCCAATCACACCACTCCCAGTTCCTGAAGTTCTGTTTGGCTACTACTCAGTCCAAGCCACTTTGTTTCCCAATCACAGAGCCAGGACTGTGTACGGACAGCAGAGTGATTTTGAGCGCACACATAGAACAGACAGCTAGGGGACCGTAGAGAGCAATTCACTGAATTTGACAGAGATGTGTGTATTGGATTAGAATTGTGGAATGCACCTTTAACACTTGTTATCTCCAATTGAGACCCAAGCTTAGCTAACGGCAACAAAAATGTTTCTAATTTGTGGTTAAATTGCTCTGAGTAAGCAGTATTACCAAGTAGTTTCATTAGCCAATTCATCCCTTTTCCTTTCACAGAAGTCCTCTGATTTGTCTTTGAGAAGTGCGTGTTTGGATTTCTCGATTTAGAATCTTAGAGCAGCTTCAATGGTTTCATTGCTGTGTTGCTCAGCATGGTTCTGCATATGACACACATTGGCTTTGAAAGGAAACTGTCACTCATAATAAACTAAAATGTATTATGAGATGGGACGTAATTACAAGTAAACGAGTGACGATCCTATCCGATCGTTTCCTTACAAAAAAAGGCACCTAGACTTGCTTTGAACACGCCATGACTGAACATTTTATGAAGCAAGATGTCCAGTCAAGGGTGTGGGGACCTGCAGTAGTACTGACAGAGTGGCATTGACTGTGGCATTGACAGTGGCATTGACAGTTGCATTGACTGTGGCATTGACTGTGACATTGACAGTGGCGGGGTTCTGTGGACTGGCAGTTTCCTCATAGCGAGAGCCGACGTCGATTTCAGAAACGCTGGCATATAGGGAATATTGGAATTTAAGAGCGAGTAACCTACAAATAATGATTTATAAAGTATCCTCTTCCAAATCATCAATGTAATCAGGCTTGCTAAAATGTCTCATAATCACCCACCAAGACACTGCTTAACGGCGCTAAGTGGCTAAGTATTGGTCACAGGAGAGCAGCCAATGGCAGCTGAACTCTGGTTGACACTGGTGCTGTAACCCAGCTGAGTGCTACTGCTGCTCTTACCCGGCACCTGGAGGCCCTGACAGTGGGCCCTGACCCGCTCCAGCCAGCGGCCACAGCTACTGAAGGACACCTCGCTGCTGATGTCAAACACCAGACACATCACGGAGGGCTGCCCCCACTGAAAATGAGAACACACGCACAGACGCACACACGCACACACAAACACACACACACACAAACAAACGCACAAACGCACGCAAGAACACACACACACACGCACACACGCACACACGCACACACGCACACACACAATAACAGAGAGAGAGAGAGAGAGAGAGAGAGAGAGAGATGAGTGGACATACAAGATGCAAACAAGTTAGTCCACAAACATGCACTACAAAAAAGGAGCCATGTACATTTATTTTGAACACAACCCGGACAGCTACATGACATGTTTTGGTGAAGCCTGGTGGAAACGGACCAGGAGGCTAAACCCAGCTGTAACTTGCAGAGAAGAAACACACATACCATTTTCTCAGAGGCCTCTGCGAAGATTTCTCTCCCGGGCGTGTCAAAGATGTACAGCTCCTACACAGGTGGACAGAGGGACAGACAGAGGGACAGGGGGTCAGCTGTGTTTCAGTAAGTCTATGCAGCTTTCATCACAAGACAGACACGGCGAGGGCCAAAACATGGTGCCCCTAGGGATAAGCGCCTTGTGAGAATCAGAGGGTACGTTCTTGATTTGCCTTGATAGGCAGACCAAAGGGAGGGGAGAAAACAGCCATGTCTATCACCATCAACTCTTCATCAACATCAACTTCAATATCAATTATGCCTTGCGAATGTCATGTTACTACCTGAATACTTCAGTGGTAAAACAAAAAAGGGGTTATATTAATGTATATGTTTCTGTCTTTACATGCTAAACAAAAATGATTGATTGATGAAAGATTAATAATAACGAATGCGTCCACACAGAGAACAGAGGGGTGAAAACGATTCCACTTATAACATAATATATAATAACATAAGAATAACGTAATTCTAACATAAATGCAGTCATGTACGTATATAACTTTAATCCAAATACTAAATTAAAGGCTGGGTGGTGTGGACAGACTCACCACACTGTCACTGGTGTTAGGGACGTTCACAGACTTCGTCAGCAGTTCCACTCCAGCTGTCTGTAAAGACATCAGAGATATAATCTCATTGTGATACTCCAATGGCACCAGCCAAGTTTGGGCACAAAACACACATCAAATATGACTAACAAGAATGTGAATGCTTCATCCAATGGCTGTTCATGAATCACCGGTTGAGGGAGACCTGACTGTAAGCACTTAAAATGTCCTCTACATAATCTTGGTGCCATTTGATCATCCCACCCCCCCATACAAAAGAGGAGTGCGCTTGACATCACAACTAGAACAGCTTCACGGTTTTAAATGCCAATGGCACAATCTACACGATTGTCTGAAGCACAACCAGACCCGTTCAGATGCTAACAGCTGTTACTGAACTGCCTGTCTTCCTCAGCATGGTAGTGCTCTCTGCATAGCCTCCCCTGACATCATTAGCCTAGCCAGATAAGGATCTCTGTGGGGTTAGGGTGGCGAATCGCGACCGTGACAGACGTCGCATCCTATGAGCCGGCCCTCGACCTGAAGGGAAGGCTGGGAGTTCTGAGATGGTGGTGCCGGAGGTGGTGCTGGTGCAGGAGGCGAGGAGACTGCGTGGTAAAGGGCTACCGGAGCTGCCCACTGGAATGTCAATGAGCCCTCATTAGGAAACGGAGATGGACGCAGTTCAGGACATGCGGTAATGAGCTGCCTGGCATTTCACAAGGATCTGAGAGGTGAGCCTGAGGCCTCAGCTTACATCACCAATGCCAACCACCGCCCACCCTCCACCTCAAAACACACACATACACTCACACATACACTCTCACACATTCACTCTCACACACACACACACACACACACACACACAAACACTCACACACACAGACACACACACACAAACACTCACACATACACTCACACAAACATCCACACATCCATTCACACATACACTCACACATACACTCAGACAAGCACTCACACATACACTCACATATACACTCACACAAACATACAAGTACGAGTGTCTGCATTACCTTTCAACTGTTAAAGGCAACATTTGATTAAAAAAAAATGTCCAACCTCAGATCTGAATCTGAATGACTTGAAATTAACTTTCTTTGTCACACCACCTCAACATCCATTTTCTAATTGGGGCACGGAATCTCTCTCTGTTGCTCTCTGTCTCTCTGTCCCTCTCTCTCTGTTGCTCTCTGTCTCTGTCGCTCTCTCTGTCCCTCTGTCGCTCTCTCTCTCTGTCTTTTTCCCCTGTCCTCTACCCCTTCATCTTGCTCCAAAACACACACAAACAAACACACTCACAAACACACACAGGCAAACACGTGTTCTCTTCTGCAGGAGTGTGTTTGTTATCTCTAAACAGTTTACAAAACCTCAACCCCCATCTTTCAATCAGGGCATGGCGTCTCTTTCTCTCTCTCTCTCTCCCCTGTCCTCTACCCCTTCATCTCTCCTTCTTTCCCCAAGCCTGGAGTGCTAAGGCTGAAGCTGTTTGCAGTGCGGTGCACGTCCAGCTTGTCAAACACCTTTAGTGCATCCACACACACACTCCTACACACACGCACACCTACACACACACGCACACCTACACACACACACACACACACACACACACACACACACACACACACACACACAAACACACACACACACACACACACACACACACACACACACACACACTGATTACCGCGGCCTTTGTATTAATTATTGACATTCCCGTCACCTGCGGCCTTCCAGCCTTGCTGACGCGAGCAGACCCACTCAGCCCTCCCCGCCGCTCCCATCCAGGGCAATCGACAGGAGCTTTCTGCAATCTGCTCAGGCTTCTTCGCCCGCTGAAGCTCAAGCTGCAGACCATGGGCCTGGTGGCGCTGATAAGCCTCTCTTCCTCTGCACTGCAGACAGCACAACCTAGAGCAGGCCACATATCCCCCCCCCCCCCCCACCCCCTCACTCTGCGGCTTGTTTAGGCAAACTAGATACACGAAGGATAAACTAGACCTCATGGTGCAGGTGAAGCCAGAATTACACCAACCAATATCCACCAGGAGGCCCACTTATTGTCTAAATGTACATCAATCCCAAAAGGTAAAAGGTGCCACATCAAAGGTGTCCCCTCATACACCTAAAATAAGGTCATTACAAGTTCATGCATGTTGTAAAATCTGACAGCATCTTCACCTACCCCATCATTTGTTGTGGTGCATCCACTGCTTTATGACAATATTAAAAACAAACTTTTAGTGAGGGTACAGCAGACCCTTGCGATGAGGATTAGTAATGGGCACCGACGCCACAGCCGGCAGGGCCTTGCATTGCAAGTGACATACATTCTCATGGAGCGTCTCCCAGAGAGGATTACTGTGGCTCTAGCTGGAGGCCTGGCTTTGTGTGAGGGCTCACCTTCTGTGAGATGCTGAGGTAGGTGTGTCGATATACCACATCGATTAGGGGAGGGCTTCTCCTGAGCACAACCTTGTAAACATCTGCAGACAGGACTGAACTTTTCCCCCACACCAACGGGCACAGGATAACTTTTTCAGTTGATCGTGCTTAGTTTAGGCGTGTTCTTTGTGTCCATTTTTTACGGCATTAGGTTTGACTACATTTTGTGTCTTCCCAGACTAAAAGTCAACTGTGTTGAGTGTATGACGACACAAATACAAGTGCAGGCTAGGTGCCAAATCCCAAGTAACCCTTTAATAAAAAATGCAATGCAACTGATAAAACACTGTTCCTTTTATCTAAGGAGACTGGGAAAATTCAGCCACTAGTCTTGAATTAAAAGTGTATACAGGCTTGTATTAAAAGTGTATACAGTCTAGTATTAAAAGTGTAACTTCTAGTTGTTGTTTTACAGCGACAATAATAATATAGTCAAACTGTCTTCTTATTGTTCATGTCTACCTGTGTATTATGTCAGGGCATCATAATTTGTGCAAATGTTTGAGGTTAGATCAGATGTACATAAACAAACCTAACTGAAACCCGGAAAAAGCCTCTATGACATGCACTGAAGTATGACACATTTCCTCCACCACTCGAATTAAATACTGAACGTTTGATGAGCTATCGACAGCATTGAACTTGATTCGTTTAGATAGTTTGGGTATAGCCATGTCTCACCATAGAATAGATTTTCTGGAAATGGGCGCCGTCGCTCCGGAACATCTGGGACAAGGCACTTTTCCCTACAGCAGCATCCCCTGTGAACGCAGACATAAACAAACACCGTGGGGCATTTCTTGCTTGTTAGCACCATTGTTTTTGTGTTATCGATTGCAGCGGGGAGGAAGGCTGTCTGTGTCGTAAAGCCTCCAGGCTAATAATCTAGCTAACGTTGTCGGGCTGTTTAATTGCAGGCTAGTCTAGGGACCAAAATTGGGAGTAGCAGCAAGCATGTTCGAGTGTTAAATGCGGTTCGAAAGAAAGGTTTGGCCATCACTAGTTGTCATTTAAGGATAACTGTAGAATCAAAACATTGTTCATTTTGTGATCAGACAACATGTACAGAACAGCAAAATTGGCTACATGGTTGACGTTTTGGCTAACTTCAAGCTAACATGTATGACTGCAATAAGCATCTTGATATGTATGTTGAAAATCGGTGTTTAACAAACTAGCGAATGCCCTTACCAACGAGAATGCATCTTGCTCTTAACTTCACCATTGCAGAGAACAAGTAATCAACACAAATAATGCTTTGAGCTGTCAAGACTTGTTTGTTTTCAGCTTAATCAATTCTCCATGTTTCACACTGCTTCAACTCTTCCGCCTAGCAGCACAAGCATACAGTCCGTCGCATAGTAACCAGAGAGAGAAAACGTGGTAATATCATTGGTTAGTAGTGTGTTTGACGTAAAATCGGGGGCGTCTACGTCAACCTAATTTTATAATTTAGCAAAACCACTAGAGGCCACTGTTCAACCTAATCTGGCATTACGCATTGGGTCACGCATTGATCTCAGAGCAGCAATGCCCTCACATACTATAACTGTAAAGTTCAATGCAGCTCACAAAACTCTACTGCTATGTATTTGTATTTATTTAACTCCAATATAATAAAGACTTGTGGAATAACCTAATGAGGCGTTTCCAAATCAATGGTACTGTGGGTTAAGATAAGCCTGTGCCCTAAATGACATCTGAATGCAGATGATAAGAAAACCATGTTGGGCTTAAGACACATACAGGCAGGGGCGTAGCACCAGATTCTGGGCCCTATGCACAGTAGGTTCATAGGCCCCCCCCCCCCCCCCCCCCCCCCCCCCCAAAAAAAAGAGTGCCACGCCCCCTCCCCCCTGACGGTGAAACTTTGCAAATTGAAGGTAGTTAGGAAATGGCTTCCCTTCCTTGTCTTTTGCTGTAATTTTATTTGTTTTTATGTTGCTTGCCAGTCTGTGAACAATTGTGTCTCTCTCTTCATTAGTTCATTTCTCTGTCCATAGTGCTGGATCTTCTGGCATACACTCCCTGGCGCTGCTCTGACTACTTTCTGACCTCTCTTCATCCCTTTCACTTTTCTCAGAATCTTCTCTGCTATCACTTCCTTCACTTGTGTCATCCTCTACCACATTTTCTCCATCTTCCTGGACAGAACCCTCTACAAGCATGAAGCATCTGATAGATATTACTGTAACAGGCAATTCCAATGTAGCCTAATTTGTGTGACTGAACATGTTTAAAGGTAGAGTATGGGATGTTTTCCTGGAACACTTTTTACTATATTGCTTAAAATCCCCTTCACACCCTGATTGCAACAAAAAAAAGTCACCTTTGGATGGAACAGCCTGTGTTGCTATTTGCTAAACACATTAAGCCTACAGTATAAATAGCTAAAATGATGTAGCTACTTTCATTTTAAACTGCTCACCTTGCCTCAAGACCACAGTGTCAGAGGATGAGGGGTCTGCATCACTAGCTGCTTCTGAAACTGAGTGCCATGTTTCACAAGTTAACTTTGCTAGCCAACTAATTTGACAGCCTAACCTTATGAACTTATTGAGCCTAGACTAGCCCTACTTAATAAGGCTATTAGCCTAATTATGTTATGGCCTAACAAATATTAATTTAGCCAAATGTTCTAATTAGTATAGACCTACTATTGCAATGGTGTGGTAGGCTATGCATAAAAATGAAAGAATACCCGCACACTGTTGCTGCAGCTCCCGTGTATTTTATTGGCACAACGTTTCGACCATTGTTGGTCTTCGTCAGGTGTTCGTCAGGTGTCAGCAGCAACAGTGTGGGTATTCTTTCATTTTTACGGATCTCTTTTTACCCTGGATTGGATGTGCGTGCAACACACTCTGCAACTGTGGAAGGCTATGCAAACAAACATGTATTTAGAGTTTACCTCAGATTACAGATAGGGCATGTTATTTTTAATTTTGTGTTATGCCGTTTTTAGCAATGACAATCGCGGTGGTATTGATTCGTTTTATTACCACATCATGAGTTCATTTAATGTATGGTGTTTGCTTTCACATTCGGGCTCACCTTTCTTAGGAAAGAAGTCTGTTAGTAGTTGCTTTCCCTCGTCTCTTTTTCTCTCTCTTGCCTGCCTTTCTTTTCTTTTCTGAAACCCGGATTTAACGTTCTTGGACATCTTCAATGCGCACCGTTGCCTCAGTCGAATGAACGTTAACATTCGTCAAATGCGCCTATAGGTAAAAAGCACACTGAAGGCGGACTAAACCATTTTGTGCGTGAGCCGGGGGGGTGAGGGTCTCCAGACATTATATGTAGACTAGGACACACAATTCAATCCATCATTCAACCAATTTATCTACCCAAAACATTAAAATTATATTAGTTAGCAAGAAAATTTGGACCTTTAAATGATATTAATATTTAAAGGAAAAATAAAATTCCACAGTCCTCAAGGACCCTCCCCCACAGAGGGCCCTGGTAACTCAGTCCCCTTTATCCCCCCCCTACGACGCCACTGCATACAGGGCACATGAGAAAGACCTCGGGTTAGTCCAGGCACTCTTTCCTTGTGGCGTTATGAGACATCACGCGTGAAAACATTCTGGTCATGTGAAAGCAATTGTGCTTATTGGACCTCCCAATAGATTTCGCGCTCATCTTACCCGTGACCACCAAATTCCAGAAGGTTTCTCGTTACTCCCAATTTTGTCCACCTTGTCACACAAAGCTGGACGAGTCCCTTTTTCATTGCTAATTAGTTGGGGGGCGCGCGCGTGAGAGTATTTGTCTAAAGCGCGCCTGACGATTTGACAGCGAGCCTGGCGCGCGAGCACTACGAGAGCGCTTTGCCACCGGTTTGGCCGCTTCGACATTTTACAACCTCCTCTTCAACTACCCTCCTGGTCCTGGTCCTCGCATCACGAGAGAGGGCGAGAGGAAGACGACGTGCGTAAAGGAAACAGCCTGCCTAATCGGAGACGGTGGTATGACAGATATTTGCTTCGGGATATCGTAGCCTAAATGCCGAGAGAACTGCGAGGCAGAGCAGTACATAATTGGTTAATTAGCTGTTTGTAGTGTTGTTTGTGTAGGGCTGAAAAACTGATACCAACGAGGATCACGAAGGCATCTCCATAACAAGCTCGCCTCATTGGCCGCGGAGCTATCTCTCACTGATTCCGGGACAGGAGAGACACAATACACGCAGAAGATGGAGGGGATGGCATACGGAGCGGGGAAGGCAGGAGGAGCCTTCGACCCCATCACATTCGTCCAGCAGCCTCATACCATTCTCCGAATAGTGTCTTGGGTGAGATGCCGTTTCCTATCAAAGATGTAGCCTAGGCTAGTCTGTGCGGACAAGTCAAGTGTGTTCCTAACGTAAACGTCCTGTGCTGTGGGTGACCTTAAGCTGTACATCGTTATTTTGTGTCGGGCTTCATAGTGAAACCTCAGTTTGAATTCATATTGCGCTTAGGTTACAGTATGCTGCTTGCGTTGTCGTATTGTCAACTTGTCAAGCTGGTTAGCATTGTCAGCATTGTCAAGCTGGAACGCTTGCATAGTGACGACTTTGACTGATGGACGCAGAAGAGTATAGGGTAGATCTAGCTGAAATCTGGAGACCTCCGACAAATGTATGTAGGCCTACTCATACCGAAATGATTGTATCCAACATTGGCTGTGTTTATGTTATTCTATCCGTGTTTTGGACGCTCTGTCACCGCCCCAGTAATCTGTCACAGAAGTCACCTGGTTAGGCTACTCTACCATAGGCGTGTAAGAAGAGGCGCACGACACGGGCCACGTTTGATTATCAGGGTTTTTTATGGTTACAGCAAACTGTGAAAGTCTATTGTGGTTGAATGGCGCTGATATCTCCATCAGACCATGTGTACTGATAGGAGAGGCCATTCCTTTCAAGGAGAACGTTTATGTGCATTTAAAAGAGATACCATATATATATATAAATAAAAAAATAAAAAATAAACACTTTAGCCATGTCCTTATGTTATTCTTTTCCATAGTTACTTTTTAGTAATGGTTATTAGTTGCTATAGACTACATAATACAGTTTTGGAAGGATTTTCAGGTCAGATGTAGGCTACAGCTGTAGGTCATGTGAGTGTATTGACATAACCAGGAATTGAATTTGCTGCTGCAAGTTTGTAAGTGCATAATGCATACATCCTCATGGACATTGTCCTTCAATGTAAGATTCCATGAACATGCTCACAATAAAAGTCGGGCCCATCACTTTGATTTTAAACTATTTCTGTAAAAACAGAACACACACATCCTCATTCAATACATAAGGAATGGCAATTTCATTCCCCTATTTGAGGTAGTGGGGCATTGAGATGTACGTCCTTTGGTTGCTATCACACATCACATGTTTTAAGAAGCAGCCTTATTTGAACAAAGACATTGAACAACAAAGACAGGCTATCCAGTGCTAAATCTACATACTGAGAGGATCCCACCTGTTCGCCCCAAGGGCTGTTTGGGAGCTCTGCTTAGCTCAGCTCTATCGCTGCACCGTCTCCATGTTGTGTTCAGAATCACACCTCTATCGCTGCACCGTCTCCATGTTGTGTTCAGAATCACACTTCGCTCCCGGGGGAGGCAGGGGGGAAGTGCACGTGACATCACAATGTTTCCATTTACAAACTCCAAGGAACAAGAGGGGAATAAATGCATCATGAGATGGCACACCTTTGTGAGAGATGCCGCACACACACTTGCGTACATACACCTATGCATTCATCCATACATACTCATCCATCCACACATACTTACAGTCATACACAAACATAGGAACTTGCATACTCTCATGTTCTCTTTAGAATTACATTGGTTCTGTATCTATCTTCAGGATTTGACTGACGTAACATGTAGGTGTATGAATTCTGTGTAATTATAGTCTGCTTATGAAAACCCAGTAAGGCTTTATGTGGTCCCCACAGGAAAGACCTCTGAATCATATGTCATGGCCATGTTGGGAGGTGTTCAACACACACTGCTTTTTGGCACCTGTTCTCTCTTCTGTCCTTGTTTGCTCTGATAAGCAGAGGAGTCTTTTATGGATAGATAGATAAAGAGAGAGAGAGAGAGAAGGAGAGAGAAATACATTTACTTGAGTCATTATCTTTAAAGAAGCATTCCGGATCAATTGCTATTCGCCAACGATATGCTAGCGGCTAAAACAAACAAAATCTCTTGAAATGTGCTGACTTTGACATTATGACAAACTAGTTACTCAACAACTGTCCTAACACAGTCAAACATCAAGCAAGTGCAACACAAGACAAAGCAAGACGGCAAATAAGCTACTTACTAGTTAGGCAGACAGTAGAAAGCCGGGCGGCGTCAGGCAATCTTACATTTAGCGGGAATATGCCTATGGACCCTGGTATGGCAATGGCACGGAGGCGATTCTCCATATTAAAAGTCATTGTAGCGCCCCAATTTTTTTCAAGCTGTTTTTTTAAGGTAAAATTTCTTATCCTTACCCTAATCCTGAAGTATAATTGTTGCATACTGTTACTTTAAGGGTCACACGTGGACCATTAAGAGTTAATATTTTGTAGGAAAATAACTTTATAGTTATGTGAGATGTGAGTGTTGGTTGGGGAAGGGAGAGAAGTGGAGGAGGGCTAGCAGGTTTCATGATCATTCTTTGGCCTTCTTCCATTCCTCCATGCCGGTCTCCATCACTTTCGCTGTATTGAAAGACTTGTGACAGTAAATGAAAAGGGAATACAAGGTGGGGAGTGTGGCCTTCAAACAATCTGCTGTCAGTGTGTGTGTGTGTGTGTGTGTGTGTGTGTGTGCATGTTTGTGTGTTTTTCTTTAATGTCTTCATTCACAGTTTACTGTGTGGCTCCTCTTAACAGTGTGTGGCAGGAGGATTGATGGATAGACACTAGAGTATTGATTTGCAGGGCAACAGAACAGTTTACAAGTGAAGTCATTACCTCAAACCCACAATGCTTCTTGCCATTTTCCCTTTTTTTGAGAACACAGCATGATTTCCTGTTGACTATGTCCAGTCATAGCCTATTCTACCTGTACAAGACCAGACCACATAACTGCAGGGTCAGGTGAAAGACTTTTTTTTAGTTAAAACTTCACAGAATGAACCCCCTCATTAGTCTTCCAGTCTGACTCCAAGCACGTGAGCAGACCTGTGGAATGTACTGCTATGGCATGCCTAGAATGTACTGCAGCACTGCACTGTCAGGAGTGTGTGTGTGTGTGTGTGTGTGTGCGTGTGCGTGTGCGTGTGCGTGTGCGTGTGCGTGTGCGTGTGTGTCCTTTGTAGTGTAGTTGGATGGAGTGTTATGAAAGAGAGGATTGGGGGCCCAAACAGCCAAACTGTAAAAGTGCTGCGATGAGTAAGAGTATGAGTAAGAGTGGGCCAGTTGGTGCCTTGGCTTCCATGTCACAGCAGGCAGACTGTATTTATAAACACATCTCAATGTCTGTTCTCCTATGTGACTTATAGAGAAGTATAGAGAAGCAATGGGAAAGTACCAAGTCATCGGAATAACTTGCCCGCTTCAAAATCTCATACAAACTTGTTTTAATTACAGGTTGGTATTTGTATGTGGTATGTGATGTTCATATATAAATGTGAGGGCCTATTCACCCAAAAAAGGAAATTCTAGTCAGATGTAGACATGCAGATAATGGCATAAAAAACCTCCTCAGCTACAGAATGACAGTGGCATCTCTGATCTGTTTAAAACAAAGCCGTTTTATCTGGAGACTGGTGGTGATGGCTGATGTCCTGGAAAGTGACAATATGATAGCCCGACACAAAATGGACTAGTTTTCGAAATGCATGCATCAATTCAAAATGATTGATAAACCATCCCACTTGTGCCCACTTAATACTATTTCACAGTATTTCCCATAGTATTATGCATATCTGCCTAAGAGATGTGTGTACTATATGATTTTATCATCCCATGAAGTTTAATGAAGTTGAGATGTAATTGGTGTTACTTGGTGTGATTCCACTTGTGTAGAACTAGATACTAGTGTGTGTATTCATTCGGACTAGAGCCTGTGCTCTGGGCCTGTTAGCCCTCTAGTATCTGCAGCGGCATGCTGCTGCTGCATATGGGTCAAAAGACTGAGTGGCATTCTTACTTGCAAACTGTAGCCTTTAACACAGTCACTAATGTCAGGCTTATTACTGCAAAACACGCACACACATACACACGCATGCACTCACGCACGCATGCACACACACACTTGTTTTTGCTAAACCTCAGTGTGTGTATGTGTTGATGGTTTGCATGAGCCTGCAAACGTGTCTGTGTGTGTTGGTTTTAGTTATGTGTTGATTTGAGTAAAACTGGCCTTTGATGTCCATCACTGCCTTTATAGGAACATTCCCTTTCCTAAGCTCATCCCCTTAAAAAGAGGAACAGCTTAACGCCTGAAATAAAATCAAACACCATCCCTGGAGATTTCGGCAAATCCCTTCTCAGTCACCGCCAGTAACAGAATGTGCTGTTCTTACTCTCTGCTGTGGAGACATCTTGTTTTATGAAGTCAGGTCACTGGCACATCTATTTAATTAAGTGTAGCTCTTTCCTATGGTAGTCCTTTTCAAATGGAAGCCACTTTAAACAACCTTTCTAAATGCCGTCCACCTTCTATAGGCCCGTCAGCACCAAGATCTCCTTTAATAGCCCGTCCACTTGAGACGTGTAACAATGGCCTGTTCCCCCACTAACATCTTCTTCCCACTGTGGCCTGTCTTGCCGTATCCAGCCCCACTCTGCAGAGGTGGCGGGACACAAATCACTGTGACACCATCGTCATGACGTTGCCTTTTGCACTCCCCTACGCACCAGTAGCACAGCCATTAGCACAGCCTAGTGGCTACCATGGCAACGTAGAGTCCCCAGCGACAACAGAAAAAAGGAAGACAAGGAGAGAGAGAACCTGTCTACCACCACTACATCCAATCAGGCCGTTCAACCCAGAAGCCCTTACAGTTAGCTGTTCCTTCCACTGTCGGATCAGCTTCAGCAACAGACACCTAGAGCCACAATGGCCGCTGTCATGTGCAGGGACACTGATACCCCTCATGTCTCCGACAGCGGACCAAATGGGGTGAGTTGTAACTGTGCTAATTGGTGCCCTAATTGTTTTCAGAAGAGCTCTCAGCTGACTCAGGACAGCTGTGGACTGTTACTGCACCATACACACGCACACACACACACACACACACACACACACACACACACACACACACACACACACACACACACACATATGCACACATACGTGGTACACCTAGAAACATTCACATGCTCAACCAAGTATAATTCTCCGAACAAACTACAACACTAACGAATCACAGTGAGGTCAAACTCACTAAGTAGACACATTTGCATTCACACACACACAAACGCAGACACTTCCACACCAATGCCAAATACTGAAATACAAGCCATATCACTTTAAACTCATACACAGTCACTTTCAATCACGCAAACAAGCACACATGCTCATACATAAATAACATGCGACGAGTCACAGTAATGTATGTATAATGTACACATTGAAACAGAAGTGCATACTATGTATGTTGTATACTTATTACCACCCACTCGCCTGGCCTCATATTATCATCCACACGCACAGGCACACACACACACACACACACAAACACATCCACATACATACAAATACATTTACGTGTACTCATAAAATGCGGACACACATACTGTATATGCAGAAACTGACTCTAATGTCTAAAATTAAATTCCCTTTAATGATGGTCACAGGATCAGGACCCCACGCACTGACCACAATGCCTGCTTTCATGGGGACCTTAGGGGCCTAGTTATGCAGCCAGGGGAGGGGGGGTGTGTGTTTGAAAGGAGAGAGGAAAGTTGACTGGAGAAGTTAGCCACTGCACCGACAGGTGAGCCAGAATGTCCTTGGTTTGAACAAGAGGAAAGAACAGAAGAACGAATGAGATAAGATCAGTCTTGTTCCTGGACAGAACAACATTGTGTACAAATGAAGAAAACTCTTTTCTATCTTTTTTCTCTCTCTCTCACACACACACTCCTCCTCTCTCTCCCTTCCTATCTGGCTCTAATTTTTTGGCTGCAGAAGAAAATAGATATCATGGTAATTCAATCTAAGTGAGACCATGTGACCAGTCACTGCACCCCCCTACCCCCCACAAAAACATCTCAGGCCTGAGATGCCTATTTATCTCGCCCAATCAGAGGACAGGCCTGGCTGATCTTATTTAGAGTCACGGCCCAGATGCAAAAGGCGTGTTTGTGCACTTAAAGTGTGTGTGTGTGTGTGTGTGTCTGTCTGTGTGTATGTGTATTTGTGTGTGTGTGTGTTTCCATGACTATTGGAAACTCTTGTCTTGTCTTGACTTTTGTTGTGGCAGAGAGCAGCATGTGCTGTAATGGTCATCTAATAACATGTGATCTGCCTCAATATGGTCTCTCTCTCACACACACACACAAACACACACACACACACACACACACACACACACACACACAAACTCTCTCACACACACACATACACACACACACACTTGTACACTGATCTTGTAACAACATCACCGTTAACCTTAACTCAGGTTCAGGCCTTACCAAAAATTTGAGATTGTCACCGGGTTGTCTAGGATATATATATGGTTCAGTGTGTGTTAGCACAGTCCAAACCATGAAAAGACACCCACAGACCTTTCCTTTTCGACCAAACGTGCCACTGTGCATTCATCCTGTCGCATTCTCCTGGTGGCAGCCAAGCAAAGATGTGTCAGATGGCAAGGGAGGGATGATTCATCGCCCCAGACACTCCTCTGGTGTCCGCTCGTCGTGAAGTGTGCACAGCTGTGACTGCTATGACAACTCACTCTGATTCCAGGTTCCACAACTCATTCTAGAGCTAATGTTAGCTAATGCTAATGTGGAGATGGGCTGATTTAGTGTTTTGAGTTCACACACTTGACGGGTATGGTCAGTAAAGCTATGTACACTTATTAGAAGGGCTATTGGCAAACTTTGGTCCGTTACACGAATGAAAGGAAGCAGCCTCAGTCATGGTGGATCATGCCTGAAGTGGGAATGTTTTTTTTTCAGATAGCCAGAAGTCTCTGCTGGCCTCCTAGACAGAATGTACCAAGCTGTTGTGAAATGTGCCGACACGGCTGTGGCGAATTCACCACAGGGGCACAAAGAGCCAATCAAATGCGATTGAGAGACTCAATGAGGCTCAGAGGAGCGGTGAAAGGCACAGGAGTCTCCGTGCTCAGTTGACAAACCTGCACCTGCCGTGCGCCAATGTCACGCCCTGACCATCGAGTCCTTCCGGCGTTCGTGTTGAAACTGTGTGCTAGGCTTAGCCAGAGAGTCACACCACAGTTGAAGAATGGACTAGGGAGACGGAGTCAGAGTTAGTGCTAAGAGTTTGTTCCAGCGTACACCAGGAAGGCCCTGCTGCTCATAATGGCCATTTGGATGCTAATAAACCTGGATTTAGACATTTGGTGTACTTGCACAAAAGGGATGTGGAAACATGTGTCGTGATGTAAAATAGTGTGAGCAATATAAAGACACAAACAGGAAAGATAGCAGTATTCGGTTTTATCAAGTCACTGATGAATTCAGTCATTTTATAGTTGCTTAGGGGAAATGACTTCTGACACACATGCACACACAAAGACACACACTTACTCACACACACTCTCACAGAAACACATAGTGACACACACACACACACACACACACACTCACTGACTCACACACACACTCTTACGCACTCATGCACGGCTGCTGTAAATGGAGGCTGATCCTTTAGTTCTCTGCGGTCCTCCACAATGATGCGGCAAGAGAGCAAGAACCAGAGCAACTATAAATAGACCTCCCTCTTTGCCCCCTCCTCTCCTTCCCTCCATCTCTCTATCCCTCCATCCTCCCCGGTTTTTCACTGAGGGCCTAATGAGTGTGTGTGAGGCAGAGGAGGGGGCAATGACCAAGCCAGATAGGACGGTACCCAGGGCTTTCACTCTGACGGAGGCTGAAGAGAAATCACAGAGAGAGAAAGAGAGAGGGAGAGAGAAAGAGCAAAAGGGAGGGTTCAGAGAGAGATGGTCAGATTTAAAAGAGGGTTGTGACAAGATGATTAAGGAGATTGGAAGAAGGGGACAAAGCTATATACATTATATGTAAATAAAAATTAAAATGTCAAGACCTTCCCCACCTCAATTTGGAACACTGAGCATATGTAAAGTGCACCTGTTGGTTGGCCAGTGCCACAGACTTGAGCAGGTTTCCACTCACTGTCCACAGCTTGCAAGGCGTTGCTCCATTTTACAATCAGTGGCCTCGGGGAGTCAATTGAAAGCTCACAGTCTCAACGGGACAGCTGTGTAAACCCACTAGAATGCCCCCCCACCCCCCACCTCTGCACACTGTGATTACATCCTACCCACAGAGAGTGGGAGAAACAGACAAGTGGGGAGGACAAAACATACAGCTTTGTTTACCAACAGATGCCTGCAGGGCAAGACAACAAACAGACATACACACACAAGCAAATCCGCAAACAGAGACACACGCACAGACACACTGGCACATCCTGTGATGTAGGGGGTTTCCTCAGGCGAATCTTAAAATGAAAATCCATCTCCTTGGAGATATTAAGGTTTTGGCAGCAGTTCTCTCTGAGATAGACTGCTATGTACTCAAATTTTGACAAGGCATATTTGAAATGTTGGGAACTTAATTAAATTGAGATTTTACGGAGCCAAAAATACATTTTGCTAAGCCATATCTAACAGAAGAATGTTTGCCTGTAGATATTTTAAAAAGAGTTATCATATAAAGGTGCTAATGTGGATTCTCTGTACAGCAGAAGCTGTTTTTGTTCTTGCAGAAAAGATAAAGAAAGGGGAAGTTGAACTACAGTATGAGCTGTTACCTAACTGAAGTTTTCATCAGTTTGTGGTCAATCTGTCAACTTATGCAGCGGGGCTAGTGAGACATTGCTGCATTGAAAATATAACCGGTTAAATGGTATTTTCATACAACTCAAAGTAGTATTTGGCTTTCTTTCATTTGCTCTTTTACTTTTTGTTAGCTCTTTATAATTTCAGACATGATATTCTCTCTAACTCCGTAAACCCTTGAAACAGTGCAAGAACACTTAAGTACTTCCTCACATAGTTGTCTCTTCTTCTTTTTCTCTCTTCCCTTATTCACCCCTTCTCCCCCCCCCCCCAGCTCTTTGCCATCGTCATCTTCGGCAGCATCGCCAACGAGGGCTACGTGAACCGGCCAGACGAGGCGCAGGAGTACTGCATCTTCAACCGCAACCAGAACGCCTGCAACTACGCGGTGGGCATGGGCACGATGGCCTTCCTCTGTTGCCTTGGTTTCCTGGCCCTCGACGTCTACTTCCCCCAGATCAGCAGCGTCAAGGACCGCAAGAAGGCTGTGCTGGCTGACGTCGGTGTCTCCGGTACGACTGTCCTGACAAAATAATGAATACACCATTTTACTGTAATTAGGCATAAATAGAACAAATTAGTTGGAATTTCTATCTTACCCTACATTTTTGATGGATGGAGATTGATCTAAATAGGGCCATTTATGTTGTAATACTTGGGTACACTACATTTCAACCTCCATACATAGATTACATGTTCCTATACCAGAAGTAAATTAAAACCTTAAGTGCACCATCTGTGGCCTCAAAACTTAGTTTAGTTGTAATCTCAAAGGCCTGGTTTGTCTGCTAGGCTCACGTGGGGATCCTCTGCTGGGGCGGCCGGTGCTCTGGTGGCTGTCAGCGCCCTCTGTCAGCGCGAGTGAGGCTCAAACAGCATGGCTGTGGTAGCCTGTCGATTCGTTCTGTTTACTCGTCTCCCGTACAGCTGACACGCATCACCCGACACAGCTGCTAACTGGCAGGATGCATCTGGCAGACAATAGGTGCATGCCCTTCTACTCATCGACAATAGACCCAAAGAGATCTAAAAGAGTCTTGGAGTTAGTGTCACACTTTTTTTTCTTTTTTTTTCTGCATTTGCAGTTATTCATTTCAGTGACTCCCTTCTTCTCAAACCAGACCCAAAGAGACCTAGGAGAGTCTAGGAGTTAGTGTCTACTGACAGTGAGCAATGAAAACCCCAGTGCATATGGCACCAACCTCCCCCCCCACCCCCCTTCAGCTGAATGATAGACACTGGTGCCTGTTTAAACACAGACTCCAACTCTGTTGTATCTCTTCACTGCGATTCTGATTTGGGGCCAGTTTTTGCGCACCGTTGTCTAGTAACGCTTCCCTTTTCTGGCCGGCCAATTAAGACTAAGGGATGATAGCTGCGCAGCGTAACTGAGCTCCGTGAAACAATAGAGCCTTTGCCCTCCGTGCAGGGAGCACAATGGAGGCGTGTTAGCGCGGTGCTGACAGAGGCGCGGGCGAGGGTGAGGGGGAGGGCGAGGGGGAGGGGGAGGAGGCCGTGAGCCAAACATCAGCTGACTCTGGAAGGGGCTCAGATCTGGGCCTGCTACTGTCAGGGCCTGCACTGTGGGCAGCGATTAAAGAGCCCAATCACACATTGTCTCACTCGCAGACATAGGCGCATACACACACACACACACACACACACACACACACACACACACACACACACACACACACACACACACACACACACACACACACACACACACACACACACACACTTACACACACACACAAACACCCACACACACACACACACACACACACATATACATACATACACCCCCCCCCACACACACACACATATACATACATACATACAACCCCCCCCCCCCCCCCCCCACACACACACACACACACACACACACTCACAGACAGACTTTCACACACATAAACAACCCAAAGGAAGTGTCTCCAAACCCTGTTGGCACTGAAACAACAGACAATGTGAGTCTGAGCCGGCACTAAACGCCACATTCAGACAGAACTAGCTGCTAATGCGATTAGGATTGATTCTGTTTTTACGCAGAGCACTGAGGACATTTCATTTCTCAAGCGCTCCAGTTATTGTGCCTCCCCAACGCCTCTGCAGCCAGCACCAAGCACACAGGCTCCTTGTGAGGGGCACAACTTCCTCGATGTCCCTTGTTCAAATTCTACCAGAAAGACTCAGGAAACAGAAAATACATTTGACAATTTAATCCACAAAGGTGGATATAATCATGTTTTTAAAAAATTAGGCTGGGATTGTTAACAAAGTTTAAAGTAGTCTGTAGCCTACTGTATATGAAGTTGACCATGTCTGCTCTTAACATGTGTGCACTGGAACACTTTGGAGGCTATACAAATCATTGGTGTACTTTAGCGTGTGTGTACCAATTACATGATTTGCTAATATAAGCTACCCTATCTGTTGCACACAGAAACGCAAGGTTTGGTTATTGTTTATGACTATGTGGTGCATTACTAACACCACTAGCAAATGTGTTGCGTGTTAAAAACGTGAATCTCCTAAACATACTCATCCAGGTCCTCCTCAGATGGAAGTAGTTCATCAAGTTGTGACTCCGTATCACACTATGTGTAATTACTCATGGAATTGAAAAACTCCCTCCGCCGTTTACACACCCACGTGTGGACATCTCCCCCAATGGATTTCCATATGGTCGTGCAGACTCAGCTGCTGCTGCTGCTGCTTGGCAATCAACAATACTTACTCAAATGTGCCACTGCGGTGCAATCACACAATGAGTGACAGAGAAGAAGGTGTTTGTCCTCCATTTTCCACCTTTCCGATCTCTCTAAATTGGAGATGTGAATTTCAGGTCAACTGCAGTGTTAACTTAACTAAGTTTCTCCCATATTTTATCTCCTGCTCTGACTCCCTCCCTATCTCTCTCTCTCTATCTCTTTCTCTCTCACCCTCTGTCTCCCTGTACCTCTTCCTTTCTCTCTCTCTCTCTCTCTCTCTCTGCAGCCTTCTGGGCCTTCATGTGGTTCGTGGGCTTCTGTCTGCTGGCCAACCAGTGGCAGGTGTCCAAGCTCGAGGACAACCCCCTCAGGGAGGGAGGGGACGCAGCACGGGCCGCCATCACCTTCTCCTTCTTCTCCATCTTCACCTGGGTACACGTCCTCCCTCTACTCACTCTTTTGTCGTTCACGCAATCTCCTTCTTTCTTTCCTTCAGCCTCTTCTCTTCTCTCATGCTGCACGTACAGTCCTGTGTAAAAGTCTACAGTACAAGCACTGCGCTTGTACTGGGTGGGTTTGCTCATCTGTGGCAAACGGGCATGCAATACTTTCATCCCAGTTATGAAAGCCAGTTTTCCTGCCTGATTGAAACACCCACGGTCCTCTCACGGGTTGGCCCTATGTGTCCGTGCAATCACTTCATTCGCCAGATGATTTGCTGCTGGTATTGCTGAGGTGTTTAGATCTTAAGCGTTTATAGTTGATTTCAGTCAAAGCTCTTTTTTTGGCCAACCATAAAAAAAATGTTATTTAGCAACATTTATGTAAATATAATTTATATTTTTATTTCATTATAAAAAATGTAAGTACAGAAGTTAAGTTGCTGTTGGTACCTTTGAGAGGATTAGATCTAATTAGAAGTGTTGGCTGGTTATTGGCCAACCATAAAAACAAACAAATTTAGGCCATAAAACAAAGTCAGTAGAGTCAGGTGGCGCTGCCATGTGGCGCTGAACCCAGAGGCTGTGTTGGGTGGGTGGTGCTGATCTGTGTGTTCCCTTCCTGGTGTGTGGGTTCCCTAGGGTGGCCTGATGCTTATGGCCCTGGAGAAGCTGAGGACCGTGTCGTTTGAAGAAGAGTACAACAAGCTGTTTACCCCCCAGCCTCCTCCCCCCATCATATAACCACCTCCTTTTCTCCCCTCTACTGCTTCTCTAGATCTGTCTCTTTTTCTAACCAGTTCACTTGTGCTCTTGTATTATACAATATGCACGCACACACACCTACACACACAACTACACACACACACACACACACACACACACACACACACACACACACACACACACACACACGAACACACACACACACACGCACACAAACACACACACACACACGCACACAAACACACACACAGACACACACACACACACACACACGCACACAAACACACACACACACACACACACACACACAAAACAGGACTCATCTGTTCTCTTTCTCTGCCGCTGACAGCTTTGCAATCTAATTTCACGAGTGACCAAATAAGTATGAAAACTTTTACAGGCTCTTCTGATGTTTTACACACAAGTGTTTATTTCAAGTGAACATTTCTTTTCTGAAAAGTTACCCAATTGTGCTACAAACATGTCAAAATCACTGGTTCAAAGGTCACAGGTCAAAGTCACTGAATTATATAGAACTCATGTACTAGTATACAAAGTACAGTGTTCTAATGAAGTGGGAGACAGACAAAGATTCATGAAGCCAAAGACAAATGTGGAGGAGTGTGTGCATGCGTGCGTTGGCATGTCAGCCAGGTATATTGCACCAATGCAAGAGTTTGGTGCAGTTTAGGCCTAGTAATGTGCGGAAATGTAAATGTAGACATGGTCACTGGTTACTCAAAGTCCAAGTCATATCTGTAGTCTCCTTCATAAAGTTTCATTTTATACAACAGCATACCGCTCTCATTTGAGAGCCTTTATGTGCAATACATATTTCAGTATTAATGTGAAACAACCAAAGAACAAAGGAAAGTACCTATGGTGCTTTAGCAGACTAATTTAACCTGCTTCAGTTTCCTGCTAACTAACTTCTTATGTCTGTGTCCCATCCTCACCTCCATTTCCCTTTTTCATTTTTCATGTTTCATTTTTTATTCTCCTTCTAATAACATATCTTCTCCGTGACCTTCACTCCTCCTCCTCTGCTCCCTCCATCATGCTGTCCTTTATTGACTCTTTATTGCCGTTCTGTCCATCATACCACCACCTGTCCACCACTGTGCTTTCCTCCCTCTCTCCCTCCATTCCTCTCCTTCTGCTCCATCCCTCCCTCCTCTTCCTCTTCCTCCTCCTCTTCCTCCTCTCCATGGTCGGCCATGAAGGCGGGTCTGTCCTTCCTGGCTTACAAGCGCTACCTCCTGGGTGCCGACTCCGCGCTCTTCTCCACGGAGTACACCGACCCCAGCCAGGACGTGGCCGCCGCCCCCTACAGCGCCTTCTCCGCCGGCGACGACCTGGGCAGCCCCGGTGGCGGTGGCTCTGGCACCTACCAGCAGGCCAACACCACCGACGCCTTTGACGGCTCGGCCGGCTACCAACGCCAGGACTTCTGATTCTCCGGCCCAGGGTGTGTGTGTAGAGGGGGAGGGGTGTGTTAGGGGATCCGGTCGCATGTGGCGTGGCAGGAGGGTGGATCAGGGCTGCGTCTTTAGACATGGCAGGAACGGATGTCATATAGAATCTTCTGTCTCTTAGATACAATGCTGGCAGTTTTTAGGGAGAGCCACACTAGATTAGAACAGAGCTCATACACACTGACACCCCACCCACCTCCTCTTAAGACAAATAATCTCTCATAGCCTGATGATTAATAAAAGGAGTGGGGCGTTTTAAACCTGGCGCAGCTAAACTGTACTCAGCTCAGTTTTCACTGTAACACTAACTGGACTCCTTCAACCAAGAAGACATTGGTTTGCCCATATTGTTTGGTGGCATGTGATATAAGTCAGTGGCATATGACCTTTGACCTATGGAGAGGGCTTTAGCTGAACGGGGAAGTGATAAGAGTGCTTATAAATCTAGCAATGGAAAATAGCTGCAGTCAGAACAATGCCACAATTTGACCTGTTTTACCAGAAGTTACGGGAATAAGGCACTGGACATTTCAGCAGAAAATTACTTAGAAGGAAAAGAGGGCCCTTCTATATCAAACTGGGTTTAATTTGTTTAGTGTGGTCAATCAATTGGCTATATACTACCTGATGGTTTGATTAATTGAATGGTTTTTGCTGATCCAATCACTTGTCCAATATACTCAAATCAAAATCCAATGTAGAGTAATAGCTCATTTAATGAGCTCATTAAAATTGAGTGAAATCATGGCACCAGGTAGTTTTAATGATGACTATACCAACCGGATGTGGCCACAGCACCTAGCCCTCAGCCCTGCATTACATCCTGCTGGAGCGGAGTTAGGGACGAAACTGGTCATATTACTCACACACACACACACACACACACAATGAGACCACAATGTTATAATTTCATGCTCATGCTATGGCTTCCATTTGTGTGTGTGTGTGGGAGAGGGTCATATGTGTGAGTGTGAAAGTGTTCTGCTGTGTGTGTGTAATTGTGGACCCTTTGATCTTTTTGCCTTTAGCTCACAATCCCCCGTCTGCCCAGTCTAACAGCACAGGCCAGATGAAGCCCACAGCCTGACCCATGCAAACCCTAAATATTAACATAGATGAGTAAGCCAAAACACGTTTAATTTTAGCTACAGGACTGCCATGTTTGGGAGGTAGTGAGTATGTTTGTTTATGATGTGGAGCATCATATGAATATCCAGATATCTTTGCATCTTGTGCATTTACTTCAACAAGGAGAAGATTTAGAAGATTTGTAATGATATGCATGTGGTTGATATTTCTTCCCATTCCACATCTGATTGTCAGCAGAATTGAGGTGGCTTAACATCACTGCGTTGTATCTGTTACTCTAGGCACCGTCATGTATGTGTGTGCAGACGTCTGAACATATCTGTATATCAAAGTGTGTTTGTGTGTGTGTTCGTTAGGATGACCAGACTGCCAAATGCTTCTCACCACCACAGGCCTTGAGTGCTGACTGCCAATCGTCCAAATACCACACACCCAACCTAGGCTAGGCCTTTAGCGATGGGACTCTAACTGTCTTTTGGGAGTCTTTTATCATCACCATCCCAGCACACCTCAAACAGGTGCTTGAGACAGAACAGCTTAAATGCTAGTAAAGGATTCTTGCCATTAGCAATGTATTTTTGAAAAAAGAATAAAAACAATTCTGTAAATAGCTATGTAGGTGACATTAAGCACTCACACACAACTGCCTCCTACATCCTAATACATTTCAAATGAACAATTATTTTTAAAACTAGTTTTATTTTCCTTCATCTGTTCACCAAACGATCTCAAAGTCAGATGTGCGTCTGTGATAGCTTGAGCAATGCGACTGTGATTTGCCTCGGCTACAGTCCCGTGATAAACTGAAAGCGAACTTTCTCACTTCTCCGCGCGTCTGTGTGATTCAACAGTGTATGTACATACATATAAATACATGTTGTATACACAGATTCTGAATTGTATGTATATGAAGTCAACTCCAAAATGATTGGGATTGGGGATAAAAATGAGAAAAAGGTAATTAAGGACTAATTTACAAGAAAAGAAAATGTAATTCTGCATGTTTGCAAGATGAATGTTTGCTACATAGGTCATGAATGCTCAAAATTAAGTAATGGAGCTCTATGTTAGTGGACTATTTGAAATTGCAATGGGAGTCAAAAAAAGATTAACCAGTAGGTGTCACTAAATGTCGATTTGTATACAAGATTATTTCTGCAATGCAAACAATAAGAATTTGTTAACACAATAAATTATCTTTTGAGACTCATGGATAAAGCCAATCCTTTAGGAGATGACTGCATATGTGAGGCTGTAACTATCTGTCTGAGTACTTGGAAGAAAATGGAAACGTTTTTGCGGCATTACAATAGTTCTGTACAAACATGTCTTACTCCGTATGGTGCGCATTGTGTTGACTATCCTACCCCACAGTCTTTCCCCTTGACTCGGGCGGTTAGCGTTGTTTTTTGGAATCATTATAAAACGTATACTATTGCTATACAAACGTGTCCAATAAACAACTGTATTTAGACAAGTGTAAGATTGTGTGTTTCCATGTGTGAAAATAAAATAAAAAAACATAAACAAAAGCACCCTACCTCTGAACTTCTTGCATATTTATCCAGCAGGACTCAAATGTGGCCAAGAAAAACAAATACATGTTCTAAATAGTATCAATAGTAACCAATTGCATTAATTGATAAAGAGGATCTTATAGAAGACAAGCACTTATTAATAAGGAGAAGACAAGCTCTCATGTCCCTAGTTCAGATGACGCCATTTCAAGTCTTCAGGCAGCTATACTGCTGGCTATTTAGTAAAACATTGGCCATGAAAGCGAATCAAATTTATGTTGTAGGAGCAAACCCATAGTTAGTTGGGAGTGAAATGATTCACTTCTGGTATCCATAAATGTTTGCATGCAAACATACATAAACATTCCCGTTTTTGATGGAACATGATGTTTTTTTTTTTTCTGCAAACATATTTGCCTAATTGTCCTATACTGCAAGTGAGGGCCCTGACATCCTTCAGAATCATAAAAGCATAACATGTGCATACAGTGATTCTTGAGACCTGGGACAAAACATGTCCGGGACATAAATCACAGTTTTTCATCTTAAAATGTACATAATATGTTTTAAAAAGCCTCACCAATCTCATCAACAGGAAAAGGGTAGCACAACAAAGTGTGTTTTGTTGTTGTCTAACATTTAGTTTTTATTCTAAATGATGTGATATGTGACCAGTGCCTCCAAAAACCCATGTCCGAAAGCAGGTCACATCACACTCCAATGCTTTAAAAAGTCTGAAAAGTGACATAAAATTTAACTTTATCTATATCAAATGTAAATAACATAGTATTTATTTCACAGACATTAAAACAAATAATTTTGAAACATTTTTAATATACTTTCTGGTCAGTTGAACATGTGTCCAGAGTTTTTGTCAACACCATCAGACTTTTTTAAATTGGGGAAAAAATCAGGAATAATTTAGGACAGCATTAACTCAAAGGACCCCTTTCCTTCCTCCTTGGTCTTCCTGGTGACATGAGAAAATTTGAGCTCTGGTAAGTTTTTAATAATACTTTGTTTTTCATATCTATTTACTAATATGCACACGTCACAACCATAGCGTATCAACTCCAAAATGGCTAAAGAGTCAACATTAGAGTAAAATGTTCTGCAATCTAGTGTTTATTTATATAGATTGGCTGGACCATGATCAACAGATGATAAACAAGATGGCTCCTGTGAGAATCTTGTGTGATATAAGGAGAAATGTACTTTTTTTGTCAACACCATCAGACGTCAACACCATCAAAACACCATCAAACACCATCAACATTTGTGTCTGATGGAGTTGACTTTCTCTGATGGTGTTGACTAAGGCCATTTTAGTGTCCATTTTAATCATTTTAATGCTGTTTATGCCAAAAATATCACTTCCTATGGATTTTTATTGCTATTTCAGTTTCATGTGTCGAATTAAATCTAGTTTAGATATAGAGTGTCAACTCCTTCAGATATAGTATTTTATAGTTTAAAAAAAAAATGGTATCTGTTTCATTCCTTGAAGGATATTTGTTCAAAGACTAACACATTTCCAATGTAGATGTGTATTTTTAATGCTTAAAAATGTCTCTGTTAAATCTGAAGGTTAAAGACAAATGTAATTCGTGGTATGATTTCAATTCTACTCATTTAACATTGACTTCTTTGGCTCTACACTTTTGTTTTTAATGATTTAAAGACCTGTGTACATTATAAGGGGAACTGGGAAAACTAATGAGTACAAACATTTCTGATAAGATCATTTAAAATCATTTCCATAAGTCTATTTATGTTTATGATGGTGTTGACAAAAATCAAGTGCTGACCCAGCAAACATTCAATTAACATAAAAAATATACAACTGGGAGGTTGAACCAAAACATGTTTGGATAGACAAAACTTCATTTGACAGAAATGTAATCATATATTTTGGAAGTTATCCAAATATTTTTTGGGAAAATCAAAACCTGTTTTGTCCCTTATCTCAAGAATCACTGAAACATGTTTACCAGTACATTCTGTGATTTGCTTATCTAACTGGAAAAGGGATTCATAGAAAGAACACTATGATGGCACACACAGGGTGAAGTAGAGGAGGTTTGTCTATGACCTGGTATGTCCAAACTCTACTTAAAGCAGGAGGCCTTACAGAGAGATGCAGACATGGAAGAAGAAAGATGAACACTACTATGATGTCTGGCACATCGAAAAGGGAATTTTTTTCTGTGTTTGTGTGCCGGGGGAGGAAGGGGAAGGGGAAGGAAGTCCCTGTTCACATGTGAAAACTGTATGTTTGGTTACTCTAGGTATGCTTTCTCCACACGGCACTTTTCATTAGAAAAGTCATGGAGCACATCAATAATTATCTGGTGATTTCCTTATTCTATAATCAGAGCAGAAAGACTTCATAAATGGCAATTTTTTAATGATTTCACTCATTTACACACAATAAATTGAAGGTACGCCCTGTTTGGAATATTATTTAGAGCTTATTTGGGTGTTGATTTTGTATTCAATATACTGTGTCTGTGTATGACAAAAATATGTATTTTTAGAACTGTCCAAGAAACTGGTGAAGATTTCACAGAACAAGAAATGTGAGAAACTGAAGAAGTGGTTTTGCAGCTGTTCTGGGCAGCCGCTTTGTCAACTTCAGGGCCAGAGAGAGTGGCAAAGTGGACTTCCATCCTTAACCATGTCCAAGACATCCACACCCATGAAGACCCTGTTTTCCCCCAGTGTTTGCATCCGCAACGCACTTCAAGAGACAAGAGCAAATGGTTGACAGCAGGTATGTTCACCCAATTTGCACTGTAAATGTAAGGCTTGTGTTTATCTACATATGAAATATATACATGTAGCCTGTGGAAATAGTTGGGTGAGTGCACTCTCTGTTTGGATGTTTCTCTTTCCTTTCTTGCTCTTGTACCTGGTTACGTCATCATTAGGGGCTGGGAAGAGTGGAGTAATTAAGACGGGCATATTTACAGATACCTGGGGTCCTAAGCATGCTGTTAGCTCTAGTGTTTGTGTGAGGCAGCGTTGTGGGTTCCGTGGCTCGTTGCAAGTTTGGGAGCCAATGCGGACGTGGCCGTCGATCGTGGTCCCACGGGATGTTATCAGAAGTGAGCTAGTCTGACTGCACTAATACTGCACAGACTGATGCAGCTGCACCATGCTAGCTGCTGTTCTTTAGAGATTGATTGTATGCGTGTGTGTGAGTGAGTTTGCTACTCCCGAGTGACTTGGTTTGATTTTCCCCTCTAGCCTGGGGACTGTTTGTAGGTCCTGGTGAACATTGTTGTGAGTCCCAGGTTAGAGGGGTTTTCTTTCTTTCTTTTATGTTGTCCAGTGTCTTCCCCATAGTCAGCCCCTGTACTGGTCAAGCCATAACCCTTTATAGGCCCAGGGAAGCAGTCTCCTGAGTTTGACACCCCACCTAATGACTAGTGTTGCAGTGCTGTGTAGTTCTTAACTTATGTGAGTGGTTCACTAGAACTTGAGGTTTGTAGTGTGTTGCCTAAAGGGTTGTGTGCACCTTTCACGTGTGTTATAGAGACTGTAGCTTCCACTAGCTTTTCTTTCCCTCTCGTTGGCTTGACTAATTAACTGGCGGCTGTGACTATTCCCATCTGTATGTATTATTTATTGACCAACACGCACAACTTCCTTCATGGAATCAAATAAAGATTAACTTTCTACTTTTCTAAACGTACCTGTGTCTGTACAATCATTAGGGCAGAGCTCCCCTTGCTCTGACACTATTATAACAGTTAGCTAAAGGGGTGGCGTAGTCAGCTGTACACTAGGGGGCACTACATACATATCAACAAAAAAAAAACAACAAACACTTTAAATGTATGGTTATACAGGGACACCAGCCTTCTACAAATTAGAGAAGGTTTTGAGTAACAAGCGGGCTTTTAAAAGATGTGGAGAAGCTGAGCCCTCACCTCCAGACCTCGTCGTTTGAGTCTTTCCATTGCGTCATTCTGCGTTTTGTGCCCAAAAATGTTGTCTTTCCTTTTCTTTGAATGTTATGCAAATAACAATACAATCATTTTTTTTTTTTTTTTAAGAAATGTGTACACAACTATTATGTATTGTTAAAACAAGTATACACGCGTACACACATGCATGTATACTTGCCCCTCCAAAGACTCTACCTGGCAGCCTTGCATTTCAATGGAAATACTGGGCGTCCCCAAGCAACAAGTTCAGCGGGTGAGCCGCTATTTAGAGTGAACTTCCCAAAATATAAGAAGAGCGAGTGCACAGCAAAGCCGGTGAAGGCAGATCCAACCTTCCGTGAGTGTCACAGGCTTCATTTAAAATTCCACAAAGTCAAACTATGTACAAACAACTCTGATACAACAAGTGAAACATACATATGTATTAACACATGTGTTTGTTCTTAGGCTATATGTTTAAATGTAGCCTACTATATTTTATAAAAGCAATAACGACACAGTCCTTGTTTTTTCTATGACTATTTTAAGACGATACATCAATCAACAAACAACATAGACCATTGTGTCTAGAGGTGGGCTCAGAGAATTAAGGCGGATATTCAAATGTTTTTGCTAGCAACAATTATTTTGGCCCATTTTGCTTTTCGTACATTAAGTTGCGCTTCTCGCTTCTACAGTTTTTGTGAAAAGACAAGGCGAACGTGATCCTTAAGTGAACAAAATTGGTTACTGCACCAGTGTCTCAAGATGATGCGTAGTATTTTCTTTGCTTGTGGGCTATTTTTTGCCTTTCATTGACAATAGTATCGTGGGTGCTGAGAGGCCAGATGCTATGAGTTGAGTGAAGTTGAGTCTATGGGTGAGTGATGTTGATAAACAAACCATTTAGACATGCTGGAGATTTTCTCATCTGATTAATCTTGAGCTAAATCGGAATCAAATCACACATTAGAATTGAGAAGAGAGAAAAAAAATATTCCCGGATGGCAAGGTTGACATATTTATTTGGGGCTTCATTTGAAAGACAGAAGGCAAATCAAGGAATAGAATAGCCGTGAAACACCCAATGCATCAACATACAACGTGTTTGCAATATGAGATCCAAAGCAGTAAATTACTGAAGAAATTAAATCATGACTTTATCACATAATATATACAGAAATCAATCCCAGTATGTTCTTAATACATCTAGTTTCACAAACATGGTCTTAGTCCATTCTTAAACAGGATGACCACTTAAAGTCTAATTGTGGTACGAGGTCTTCAATAGTTACCGAGATTAGCCCTAAACCTTTTAACCTTCATAGTAATGGCTTTCAGTTGGGACAAATTCGTTGATCTCCAATACAAACCAGACCCGTCATTGACAACATAGTTTTTATATTGGTATAGAGCATTAGGGTTGGCATCCATGCAGTAGTGAAACCAGAATCCTCCCATTTGGTGACCTGTATTGCAACGACCCCATCGAAAGGAATCCTGGTCCTTATCAAAGGTTGAGAACTTGTTTCCGTTGTGATTGGCCAGAGAATCACCTGGAAGGAGAATACATTTCATTGGTATTTGTAAAAAATAAACAATATAACAATAATAACAAGCATGGAAGTACATTGTGTCGTACAAACAAAACATGTACTGTGTATTTTAAAGGTGTGTAGGATTGAAGGTGATCTATTAGCAGAAATGAAATATAGTATTTATACACTTTTTCATTAAAGTATAATCACCTATCATACCATATCACATAATTATTGTGTTTTCGTTATCCAAGAATGAGCCCTTCATATCTACATAAGAAGCAGGTCCTCTTCCACAGTGTCTGCCATGTTTCATTGCCATGTTTTTCCATGTTGTCAAGAAGCTCAGAATGGGCAAACCATTACACTGGCTCCGGAGAGCGCCTTTCACATTCTTATGCTAACTGACAGCCATCATAGGTTATCCTACATGCTTGAAAGGGGAGGGATGAGGGTGGGGTGTTCAGCTGGTTGTTATCTGCAACCTCTCCACTAAATGTCACTTAAACCTACACAATGCTCCTTCAAAGCAAAAACAATGAGGTGAAATGAGATCGCTCTTACCTGCACCACCGACATTCTTGAAGTCAATCACATGAAGTCTGTACCCGTCCGACTCTGGTTCTATAAAGAAGGTTCCGTATAGAGCAGAGGCCTTCCCCCCCTCAAAGTCCTCCAGGTCCACTCTCAGCATATACTTTGCCCCATATGTGAGCAGATGTATGTTCTTGAGACCTAAAGGCAAAATTAGTTGTAAGAAACATGAACAAACAATGGAAATCAATAAACTATGTTTTGCATGTCTGACATGGAAAGAAAAACAGGAAACAAACATAGCGGCTCGGACAGAGACAGAAACAATTCCAACCAATCAACACACGTGCTTCAGTAGCACAGGAGGGAAGGCTGTCATTTTATTGACTGTTGAGCTCAAATATAGACAACATTTTGAACCGAATTGCAAACCCTGCCTAATGAAATACAGCTTATTGTAGATATCTTACCCAGCCAGTACTCTCCGTCTTTTTCTCCAAATTCCTCCTCGTACTGACTGTATGTCCTGTCAAAATTCACAGAGCCATCCATTCTCCTCTGGATCACCTGATGTGAAGGTGTTAGAAGCATGTAGGTTATAGTAGACCATGTAAAACAGGCGTATTCAACTTTTTTCAAGTCATGCAAAGAAATGTTTTAATTTCATATTGTGTGACGATTAATATTTACGCCATAAACTTTTGGTCAAAGCTAGATTGTACAGTTAGCCTTCAGGTAAAAGTATGATGCCACTAGCACCTAGGTTACTCTTTTTATGAATCAAGCTGGTACTCACTGTCCAATGGCCTTCATTGCTTTCATTGTCAATGCAGCCCATGTCACAGTACACCTCCATAGGCACTTCCTGTCCTACAGGGTAGATGGTGTAAACGCCACTGTGAATCGATCCGTTTCTGAAGACATCCTCACAGTCAATAGGCAGGTCCTCCTCATCGATGGGGAGAGACTGCACCAGCAGAGGAAGAAGTAGAGCAAGGGACCAGTAAACCTGCAAGTGTTGAGGAGAGAAATGTGAATGAAATACTAAAGCATTGGTCTCTTGGTTTTGTCCTTCACAAATGTTTTATACAATATAAATAGATTAAATAAAAGGCATAATCCACAATTCGGCTGGAAGTTTGTTGACATTGTTATATTGAGCTGAACATCCAATCAAATTAAACCATTTCCTTTCCATGCAGAAGCAAGGTGTTTATTGGCTAGAATTGTTTATATTTTGGTCCGAGCCGGTTTTGAGCACACACACTGAACAGACAGCTAAAGGACAATGTGGAGCAATTGCTGAATTTGACAAATGGTGTACAGGATTAGGACCATGGACTCCACCTTTAGTGGATTGGACACAGATACACTCATTGTAGTTGACCTTGGAACTCATTTCAAATACTGGAGATATGAGGCATGACAATATTGTATACAGAGGCAATGTGTGACAAATCAAAGATATGAGCTATGATGTACAAATCCTTTCATAGTTTTCTGCAGCTCATAAATATTAACATTATTAATTACCCATACTTGTAGGCCTCTGATATTAAATTGATATATGAAATTACTTTTTTTTATACAAAAATATGCATTTCTGCTGTCACTCACCATCATGGTGCCCATCTCTGGTGTCTACAAAGATCAAATGCGAGGTTTAACATAGAGCATGTTCAAATGTGAATGCACAAAATATCAATAATGTCTGTTGTTACCCTATTTTTTTGACAAATACTTTAAATTTAAACTAATAACGAGTAGTTAACTCTTGTAATTGCTTTGCAATAGAAGCTAATTATAACCTCACCTTTGTTTACGTGCAGCTGTCCCGGGGTAATCACTCTGGTACTTGCAGTCACCAATTCTTTTATAGGGCAATGTGGATTACGCCTTTGAGCAGGTGACAGAGGTGGGCGTTTAAACAAAGTTGTAGAAGTGCAACCAGTATGACTTGTTTTGTTACATAAAAAAACTCCCTTTTAACAGAAAGTAAACTTGTAGAATGTAGATTAACAGGTAAGTATGAAATTGAGAAGTGCAGACATCAGTCTATGCTGGGTAAATACAAGCCCAGAACCACGTTTCTCACTTTTTGGATGTTATTTTGGATAAAAGTATCTGCTAAATAGATAAGCTTAACTTCAAAATGTGGGCACTTTTATATGAGTCTCAAGAGTATGCGGTAGGTTTGCTCTAATCACTGATCAGTTGCATCCTGATTATTCTGAGGAACCATGAGACCATGCAGGTATGGGACATGAAGCACTGAGGAACCATGAGACCATGCAGGTATGGGACATGAAGCACTGAGAATCTTGGAGAACCAATATGTAACACTGACAGCAAGCATTTAAAATGGGCACTGCAGGTTGCCAGGTTTAGGACACTGAACGTACATGAACAAGTGCAACATTAAACTTGAAAAATGGCAAAAGTCCTACACTGAAAGTTGATCAGCTAATGTTTTTGTTTGCAATATTTCCATTGTTGACTGGCTACGGTCACCCAAAGCCAAGCTTCGTATTCCAACAAAAAAGCCCGAACCAGAATAAGCAGATTCTTGTCCAATTCGTACCGCAGCTGATCTGAAAACAATCCACAAGTATGAGGTGCAGTTAGTAGCTACACCAGCAGGAGTCAACATCCCCTGCCATGAGCTGACACAACTACCTGGCATCCACATCCATACAACAGGAGACAATGGCCGTGTTTCTAATCGGGCCAAATCTGGGCGAGCTGGTGTGTGCCAAGGCCACTTGCGTTTCCAACTGGCCTCCTTTCTCCTCATGATTCCAGCTTTTACCATCTCTGGACTCCAAACCACCATCAACGCTGCATTTTACTGATGCTGGTTAACTGGACTTATCTCTAATTTTCATCTCCAGCTTTTCTATGAAAGTATATAGTTTACTTTTGAATAGTTCATCACAGCGTACTTGTTTTACATTTATCTTAAAAAAAATATGAGCCTACATTTGAGAATAGTGTTTGTAACGTTTAATCAATTAATTATTCCTTTATTTATGTGTATTTCCACTGTTAACTCATCTGGAAAGCGCTTCGGTTCAACTCCTCCCCATTTAAACTAAGAAAAATTGTGCCTCTTGTTTCACCTGTAAACACATCGCTTTGACAAAATGTATTTCTGTACTGCATGTGGGCAGGCATTTTAATCTGAGAGTGCGATAATGTGAGATAAAACGCTCAAGGAAATAGATACTAGAGATAAATAAGGTTCCGGGAACTGTCATAAGCTATAGGAAGTACTGGAAACAGGTTTAATGCTTCCATTGCCAGATAAGATATGAACAACGAGTTCACATATTTTGTAGATATACTGACTGAATGATTCATTTATAGCCTCTGGACCACAGGTGCATAAGATTAAAAACATTGATGTGGTGTGCAAATAGGCAAATACATTTATATATATAACACAACATGAGGTGATAATTCCAGTTTATTAAAGTGAATGAGACAGTCAAATCTCTACCACTTCGCTCCTCTGATAAGCATTTGTTTTATTAGCCGTATGTCTCCAGCAAGAGATCGCAGTCAAGACTCTTTTCATACGTGGCACCTCAGTGGTGGAATTACCTACTTAGTACTGTCTGTTCCAGTGACAGCCTTGGTAGATTTAAAATGGGATATAGATACATATATATTCTGACTACTCACTTTATTGTCAAATGTCTGAATTAGTCTTTAACAAAAAAAACATTATAGATGAAGTGCGAGGAGAGGGAGAGGAGCAAACACTTGCACGTCGTTACAGAAGACACAGGTTATGTACCGCAACATCAAACTTAATGGTATAGTCTCATACTATATCTTACCTGAAAAGATAGTGGTATCTTATAAAGTCGATATACTATAAAGCCAATCTCTGTCTTTTAACGAAAATACCTTGGATGTTTTTCTACCTTCAGCATAAACAAAGACAGGACAATATGGTTCATTTTTATTTCAGTTTACTCCATTTATTTAGGCCCCTTTGTACAATTTCTGATGAAGTTGGTTTAAAATATATCCTCAGAAAACCCCTGCAATAGATTTTTTTTAATTGCATGTATCTTTTGAGTTCCTGTAGTCAAAAAGTGCCTACTGAATTTGAAGTTGATACCAAAACTGGTTGTCTATAAAAAACAAACCCCAGAGAGTGGCGCAGTTATTGGAATTGTAGGATTCTTGCTAAGGGGGTTTCATTGAATGAGGAGGTCGGGACATCGAGGCCCTTCTGAGAAGCCATGTGAGCAGTGAGATGACATTGATATGCCCAGGTAATGACAAGTTGTTTATGACATACGGTACAAACAGGAGGTACTGCTAAAATACTTAAACACTTCAAAGGTGCATTAAGGATTAATAGCTATTCGCTAAAGGTATGCTAGCAGCTAAAACTAACGAAATCTCTTGAAATGTGCTGACTTTGACATTATGACAAACTTATTACTCAACGACTGTCCTTACACAGTCAAACATCAATCATGTGCAACACAAGACTAGGCAAGACGGCAAATAAGCTACTTACTAGATCGGCAGAAGGTAATCAAAGTCAGGTCGGCGGGCATCGGCAGGCAAAACTACAGAAGGCAGTTATATGCCTATCGACCCTGCTATGCCATTGACACGGACGCAATTCTCCATATTAAAAGTCATTGTAGCGCCCCAATTTGTTTTAAGCTGTTATTTTAAGGTTAAACTGCTTATCCTAACCCTAATCCTGAAGCATAATTGTTGCATATTGTGCCTTTAATTAATTTAAATACAGTTTAAGGTTTAGCCTGAGTGGTTATATGAGAATGTCATGTTTTCAAGTGTGTTTTGCAACTGGTAGCTGAACTGGTAGAGCAAGGCCAATGATTCTCATCTATTATTAAAGTTATTACATGAGTTGATATGATGATGAATATGAACAATGTTTTTACAATAATTCTGTTTTGGATATAATATGATTTTGTAACTATGACTTTGTTTTGTGGTTCCTTTGTATTTCATGACATGTGTGCTTTCATAGATAATAATCTGTGTGATGAACTTGGTTTGAGGTTTGTTTCAATATCTGATCCTGTTTAAGGGGATTTCCACAACATCTACACAGTAATGACAATGGACCTCATTCTCGAACGCAATTAAGAAAAAGTTAAGAAGAAATTTCTTCTTAACTCTACTTATGAAGTTCCCGGGACAATTTGGGCATTCATGAATATGTTCTTATCTGGAGAAATGTCTTCTTAACTCTACTCTTCTTAACTCTACTCTTCTTAACTCTACTTATGAAGTTCCCGGGACAATTTGGGCATTCATGAATATGTTCTTATCTGGGATTCATTCTTAGCTAAGAACAGGATTTGAAAATGTGGAAAATCAGTCGTAGATAGGCCATTTATTGCAGCTGTTAAATTAAGATAGTATGAAACTATACTATTAAGTTTGAAGTTGCGGTACATGACCTGTGTCTTATGTAAAATAAGTCGTAGATAGGCCAGATTGGAGTTCTCCCATGTTCTTAAGGGCTGAATTTGTGAGAAATCGTTGGTGATTGCGTTCACATCAATTCTACAGGCATCCTCGCATTTAAATAATTATAATTTCAAGGCGACTTACAGTACAGGTTCATTACTTCATAGATACATTGTCATCACTGTGTGGGTGATGTGGAAATCCCCTTAAACAACGCTAATGAAGCAGGGTTTGAAATTTAAACTCTATAATAACTTCAATAACACAGAGAATCCCCGGAATAAGATCAGCCTCTGCATGTGCATCCTTGGCGATGTCACCTCCTTTAGTGGATAAATCTTAAGTATATAAACCCTGTGCGATGTTTGCAATTATTGTAGAAGAATTAGTGTAAAAAGATAGTTCATATTCATCATCATATCAACTCTTGTTATAGCTTTAATAACAGATGAGAATCCTTGACCTTGGCGGTGTCACCTCCTTGCTCTACCAGTTGCAAAACACACTTGAACACATGAAGTTCTCATGTCCACTCAGGCAAAACCATATACGAACAATGGAAAGTCTTATCGCAGAACCTCCTCTTTGTACCGTCTGTCATAAACAACTTGTCATCACCTGGGCATATCAATGTCATCTCACTGATCACATGGCTTCTCAGAAGAACCTTGATGTCCCGACTTCCTCTTTAAAATCCCGTAAGCCTTAGCAAGAATGCTACAATTCCAATAACTGTGCCACTTTCTGGGGTTTGTTTTTACAGGCAGCTAGTTTTGGTATCAACTTCAAATTCAATAGGCACTTTTTGATTTATTTTAAACCAACTTCATCGGAAATTGTACATAGGGGCCTAAATAAATGGAGAAAAATGAACCTGTGTCCTGTTTTGGTTTATGCTGAAGGTACAAAAACATCCCTGGTATTTCCGTTAAAAGACAGAGATTGGCTGGAGAGTATATCTTTTGCAGCTGCTTTACGAAGATTTATTTTAAACCAACTTCATTGGCCCTTACAACAGCATTTAAACAGGTGGGAGCAGAACCAGCAATCACTCTGTAAGCGAGCATAAGTGACTTGAACTTAATGCAAGCAGCTACAGGCAGCCAGTGGAGCTCAATGAGTAGTGGGTTGACATGTGCCCTCTTCGGTAGGTTAGCACCAGACGCGCTGCCGCACTATGGATCATCTGTAGTGGTTTCACCACGCGTGCTGGCAGGCCCGTTATGAGGGTGTTGCAGTATTCAACGCGGAAATCACCCAGGTTTGTACCAGCAGCTGGGTGGCATGTATGCTGGGTTAGGTACGGCCTGATTTTGCGGATGTCTAGGACACTGTTTGGGTAGTTAGGGTCAAGCAAATTAACTAACTACACAGAAGATAATTAAAATGGTGAGTTTTAAAGCACTTTTTAAATGTACCAAGGCCGTCAGTGGAACAGACAGTACTAAGTAGGTAATTCCACCACTGATGTGCCACGAATGAAAAGAGTCTCGACTGCGTTCTCTTGCTGGAGACAGACAGCAGACAACAAACTCTCATCAGAGGAGCGAAGTGGTAGAGATTTGACTGTCTCATTCACTTTAATAAACTGGAATTATCACCTCATGGTGTGTTTAATATATCAATCCATTTGCCTTATTTGCACACCATATTAACGTTATGTACTGTTATGTGTTAATAATATCTGTTAATCTTAGGCACTTGCAGTCCCAAGGCTATAAATCAATCAGTCAGTCAGTGAATCTGCAAAACATATGATCATATCAGATTCATCATATCTTATCTGGCAATGGAAGAACTAAACCTGTTCCCAGTGGCCATGAGAGTTCCCATAACCTCATTTAATTTTCTCTGGTATGTATTTCTTTTTCTCACATTAGCGCACTCAAAGCTATGTTCTATGCAAACCAGATAGCGTGATAACTGATAGATAGGATAGAACTTCCCATGACCAAATAGCCCATACCAACCAGATAATATCTTGGGCATATATTAGACACCCCACTGATCACGTGGTTTCGTTTCTCAGAAGTTCATCACACAGATTATTATCTATGAAGGCACACATGTTATGAAATACAATAGCACCACAAGACCTTTGCAATATGCAGTGGAAGAACATATCAAAAACATTAAGATCAACAACGAAGGGGACACAACAATAATCAAAGCAATAGCATACAGGTGTCAATCAGGGAATAGCTCAGCGTGCAATTTCAGACGGTAATATTAACATTTTGACGTCAACATTTTGATTTTAACATTAACACATTTGTTGAAGAGAGTGGTAATAATACCAGTTGACATTAACCATAACTGTTTGTGGATGTTATCTTAACTAGATAGTTAGTTACCACCTAGCAAAAGTGTAGATCGCTATCTAGATATATATAATATAATATAAGCAGCTTCATTTGCAGACATACAGTAGATGTGTTTGTCTTTGTCGATGTATTGAGTAGGGAGTGTGGTTCAAATCAGCCCATGTTTATAAGTTTGCTCATTTTAGTCTGAATAAACTTCATTATTCTCAAAATTCTGACCCTTTGCTTTTTTATTAACAGCATTTACTTTGTTTTTAACTTTTTACTTTTACTTTCAATATAAAGTACATTTAATATCAGAAAATTACTTTTGATACTTAAGTACAGTAAAGATCAGATACTTTAATACTTTTACTTAAGTAATATTCTAAAAGATGACTTTTACTTTTACTTGAGTAATTTTCCAGTAACGTATCTGTACTTTTACTCAAGTATGGCTTTTGAGTACTTTATACAACACTGCCCAAAAGACATCCTCACACACCGTTTCTTGTCTTGCTCTCACATCGGTGGCGGTTTTGGCTTTTGTCATGATTATGGTCTTGTATTCTTCATAAGCGTTTATGTTTATCTCCTGCTCAGTGGAAAAAAAGAGCCTTTTTCTTTGAGTTTAGAACCATTATACCATTAGAAAATCATTGTTTTGGTGATCGACCTTTTCTGCCTTTTGAAGTAGGACGTGCACCCGCAATTGTCCTGATAAGTGTAGCCTGGTTGAAATTAACCACAAGATTTGGATGCGGATCAGCCGTTGACGCCCCGACATTTCCTGTTCTCAATCAGCTCGCTAATGTTAAAATGATTTAAGTAACAGTATGCAACAATTATACTTCAGGATTTGGGTTAGGATAAGCGGTTTTACCTTAAAATAACAGCTTGAAAAAAATTGGGGCGCTACAATGACTTTTAATATGGAGAATCGCCTCCGTGCCATTGCCATAGCAGGGTCCATAGGCTTATAACTGCTAATTGTAGGATTGCCTGACGCCGCCCGGCTTTCTACTGTTTTCCGAACTAGTAAGTCGCTTATTTGCCGCCTTGCTTTGTCTTGTGTTGCACTTGCTTGATGTTTGACTTATCATGCATCCTCCTTAATCATTTTCTACAAAAATGCTATGGTGTATGGTATATGCTACTGAAGGTTAGTGCTAAGTGATATGTTACTATGGTAATTTATCTAAAGTTGCTTCGCCGAACCAAAAAAAGGGGCGTTTTCTTTTTTTAGCCTGAAAATTAGCTCGCTAAACCGCGAGCGAGCTACGCCGAACAGGGCCCTGGTGTTCAAACAACAGTTAGTTACGAAAAAACATTCTCTACTGGGAAATATAAAAATCACAAATATGCATTTGAATTAAAAGTCCAGTAATTAGTTGGATATTATACCTAAAACAGAATTAGTGTAAAAAGATAGTCCATATTCATCATCATATCTACTCATGCAATGACTTTAATAACAGATGAGAGTCCTTGACCTTGGCGATGACACCTCCTTGCTCTACCAGTTTACCTTCCATTTGCAAAACACACTTGAAAACATGACATTCTCATTCAAGTATATTGGCAGTACCTACTGTTTTGTACTGTCTGTCATTAACAACTTGTCATCACCTGGGCATATCAATGTCATCTCACTGATCACATGGCTTCTCAGAAGAACCTTGATGTCCCGACTTGTTTATGAAATGGAATCCCGTAGGCCTTATCAAGAATGCTACAATTCCAATAACTGCCACTTTCTGGTATTTGTTTTTATAGGAAACTGGTTTTGGTATCAACTTCAAATTTAATAGGCACTTTCGACTGCAGAACCTCAAAAGATACATGAGCAATTAAAAACATCTATTGCAGCTGTTTTATGAATATTTATTTTGAACCATCTTCATCCGAAATTGTACAAAGGGGCCTAAATAAATGAAGTAACCTGAAAGAAAAATGTACCATCTTTGTCCCGTCTTGGTTTATGCTGAAGGTAGAAAAACATCCCAGGTATTTCCATATCTCTCGTATGTATTTCCTTGAGCGTTTTATCTCACATTATTGCACTCTCAGTTCAAAATGCCTGCCCACATGCAGTACAAAGATACATTTTTATCAAAGCGATGTGTTGACAGGTGAAACAAGAGGCGCAATATGTTTTAGTTTAAATGGGGTGGAGTTGAACCAAAGTGATTTCTAGGTGAGGTAGCTGAGTTCACAGTGGAAATACACATAGATAAAGGAATAATTAATTGATTGAACTTGAATCATACAAGACTGTATAGCCTACCACAAAACACTATTCTCAAATGTAGGATCATATTTATTTAAAGATACATTTAGAACAAGTACAGCGTCGATGATGGGTCCAGACATGGTAGCATTTGGGACATGAGGAGAAAATAGGCCAAGATGCTGCTGGGAAGAATTCCCCGAAATAATAAGATCCGCTTCTGCATTTGCATCCTTGACCTTGGTGATGTCACCTCCCTGCTTTACCAGTTTCAAAGCAAACTTGAAAACATGAAGTTCTCATAACCACTCAGGCAAAACCTTGAAACTTATGAACAATGGAAAGTATTTAAGCATGACCTCCTGTTCGTGCCATTTGTCAAAAACAAACTGCCATGACAAAGGAGCCCATGCCAACCAGACTATCCCTTTGGCATATCAATGTCACATCACTGATCATGAGGGTTCTCAGAAGAACCTGGCTGACCCCACTTCCTCATTAAAAGTGATTCCCGTAAGCCTTAGCCAGACCGTTGCAATTCCGGAAATTGTGCCACTTTCCGGGGTTTGTTTTTACAGGCAGCTAGTTTTGGTATCAACTTCAAATTCAATAGGCACTTTTCGACGGCAGGAATTCAAAAGATACATGAGCAGTTAAAAACATCTATTGCAGCTGTTTTATGAAGATTTATTTTAAACCAACTTCCTCCAAAATTGTACATAGGGGCCTAAATAAATGGAGTAAACTGAAAGAAGAATTAGATAGATAGATAGATGATGGATAGATGAATACTTTATTATACTCAAGGGAAATTAAGGTCATCCAGTAGCTTATTCACTTAACTCACAAACATACATACATGAATAACAATAAAAACAATACACATAGGGAGAACATGTACACAGGGAGTGGGGTGTTTACAGGTACAGGATAGATCTGGCCCTATATTACGGTGTGCATTAATTGTGACAGTGTAAATGTCCATGGGGAAAGTAGTGCATGGTGATCATGTGCATGTGTGGATAGTGCAGAGAGTACCTGTGCTTGTGTGTGTGAGGATAGTGCAAAGTGATATAAATAGTAAGGTAAAGTAAAGTTTGTCCAAGGAGCTAGTTTAACCAGTAAAAAAGGATGGGCAGTGGGATGGAATATAGTAAGATGAGGAGAGGAGGGCAGAGTGAGGTAGACTCATGCAGAGAAGTCCATCTCCCTCCCCCTCCCCTTCTGCGTGGCGTTATAAAGTTGTATGGCCCTGGGGACAAAGGACTTCCTCAGCCTGTCCGATGAGCATGACAGTGACAGGAGTCTGCCACTGAAAATGCTCCTCTCTCCGTTGAAAGTACTGTACAGTGGGTGGTGGTCCAAGATGTCAGATGGTCAGCAGCCTACTCAGGGTCCTTCTCTCCGCCCCTGTTGTTAGGCAGTCCAGTTCGGTGCCAACAACAGCTCCTGCCTTTCTCACCAGCCTGTCACGTCGCCCTGCATCCCTCTTCTTAATGCTGCCTCCCCAGCACACCACAGCATAAAAAAGGACGCTGGCAACAACAGACTGGTAAAACATTAGCAGGAGTTTGTTGCAGACATTGAAGGACCTCAGCCTTCTCAGGAAGTAGAGCCGGCTCTGACCCTTCTTGTAGATGGCATCTATGTTGGCTGACCAGTCCAGTTTACTGTCCAGATGAACCCTAAGTACTTGTAGGTGCTGTCTGACCACCTCCACACTGACACCCTCAATGGAGACTGGTAGCAGAGGAGGCTGAGACCTCCTAAAATCCACAACCATCTCCTTGGTCTTGGTGGTGTTCAGCTGCAAGTGGTTATGCCTACACCACTGCACAAAGTTGTCCACCAGGCTCCTGTACTCACCCTCCTGTCCATCCTTGATACACCCCACAACAGCAGAGTCATCAGAGAACTTCTGGATGTGGCAAGACTTTGTGTTGTAGGTGAAGTCTGCAGTGTACAAGGTGAACAGCGCTGGTGCTGCACAACACAGTCTCAGATACGCATAAACTGCGGCCTCTCTGTCTCTTTTAACAATCTTTGTCCATTCTTGGTTTATGCTGAAGGTAGAAAACACTCCCAGGAATTTCAGTTAAAAGACAGAGATTGGCTGGGCAGTATATCTACTATGTATATAATTTTAGACAAGAAAGTGAGTAGTCAGAATATATATGTATCGATATAACTATTTTATTAATTATTTTTACATGTAGGCCTACCTGTTAACATGAATAGAAGCACTGTCTCTATGGTAAATTAAGTGGTTGCTATGCTGGTTGCTAGGACATTGCTTGGGTAGTTTTGATCAAGCAAATTAAGTAATTAGACAGAGGATAATTAAAAGGTGTACCAAGGGTGTCGCTGGAACAGACAGTATAAGTAGGTAATTCCACCACTGAGGTGCCACGAAGGAAAAGAGTCTTGACTGCGACCTCTTGCTGGAGACAGACGGCAAAGACAACAAACACTCATTAGAGGAGCGAAGTGGTAGAGATTTGACTGTCTCGTCTCACTTTAATGAGCTGGAATTATCACCTCATATTGTTTTTAATATATCAATGTATTTGCCTATTTGCACACCACATTAATGTTATGTATTTGGTTAATATTTTTTTAATCTTATGCAGTTGTAGTCCCAATGCTATAAATCAGTCAGTCAGTCAGTAAATCTACAAAATATGTGAACTTATTGTTCATGTCTTATCTGGCAATGGAAGTATTTAACCTGTTCCCAGTACTTCCTATGGCTTATGAGAGTGCCCGTAACCTTATTTAAGTATCTTTAGTATCTAGGTTGAGCGTTTTATCTCACATTATCGCACACATGCAGTAGAGATATACATTTTGACAAAGCTATGTGTTGAAAGGTGAAACAAGAGGCGCAAGATGGTCAATCGAACCGAAGCGCTTTCCAGTTGAGGTAGCTGAGTTCACAGTGAAAATACACATAAATAAAGAAATAATTAATTGATTAAACATTACAAACACTATTCTCAAATGTAGGCTCATATTTGTTTAAAGATAAATGTAAAACAAGTACACTATATACTTTTATAGAAAAACTGGAAATTAAAATAAGAGATGAGTCCAGTTAACCATCATCAGTAAAATGCAGCGTTGATGGTGGTTTGGAGTCCAGAGATGGTAACAGTTGGGACATGAGGAGAAATGAGGCCATTTGGACTTGGAACGCAACTGGCACACAATAGCTCGTCCAGATTTGGCCCGATAAGAGAAACACGGCTATTGTCTCTTTTTGTATGGATGTGGAGGTAGTTGTGTCAGCTCATGTCAAGGAATGTTGACTCCTGCTGGTGTAGCTACTAACTGCACCTCATACTTGGGGATTGTTTTCAGATCATCTGCAGTACGAATTGGACAAGAATCTGTTTGGACTTTTTTGTTGGAATAGCGGGCTTACCTTTGGGTGACCGTAGCCAGCCAACAATGAAAAGATTGCAAACAATTACATTAGTTGATAAACTTACAGTGTAGGACTTTTGCCATTGTCCAAGTTTAACGTTGCGCTCATTCATGTACGTTCAGTGTCCTCAACATGGCAACCTGCAGTACTCATTTTAAATGCTTCTTGTCAGTGTTACATATTGGTTCTTTAAAATTCACAGTGCTTCACAGTCACAGTTTAGCCAAAATAACATCCACAAAGTGAGAAACGTGGTTCTGGACTTCCCAGCACTTCCCAGTATTTTCCCAGCATAGACTGATGTCTGCACTTCTCAATTTCATACTTACCTGTTAATCTACATTCTACAAGTTTACTTTCTGTTAAACGGGAGTTTTTTATGCAACAAAACAAGTCATACTGGTTGCACTTCTATAACTTTGTTTATACGCCCACCTCTGTCACCTGCTCAAAGGCGTAATCCACATTGCACTATAAAAGAAGTGGTGAGTGTAAGTACCGGAGTGATAACCCCGGGACAGCTGCACGTAAACAAAGGTGAGATTATAATTAGCATCTGTGGCAAAGCAATTACAAGAGTTAATTACTCGTTATTAGTTTACATTTAAAGTATTTGTCAGACACCTTAGTGCAACTTCTAATACATTTTGGTTACAAAAAGTAGGGTAACACTATTGATATTTTGTGCTTAATATTGACAATAATAACCACATTTTGACAAATTCTGTGCTAACCTTGCATCTGATAACCTTGCATTGATCTTTGTAGACACAAGACCTGGGCACCATGATGGTGAGTGTCAGCAGAAATAAAAATTTTGCTTAAGTATTACAAAAAAATGTAATTTCATATAACAATTTAATATCAGAGGCCTACAAGTATGGGTATTTAACAATGTTAATATTTATGAGCTGCGGAAAACTATGAAAGGATTTGGACATCATGGTACATCATAGCTCATATCTTTGATTTGTCACACATTGCCTCCAATATTGTCATGACTCATATCTCCAGTATTTGAGTTACAAGGTCAACCACATTGGGTGTATTTGTGTCCAATCCCTTTAAAGGTGGAGTCCATGATCCTAATCTTGAACACGTTTTGTCAAAATCAGCTAATTGCTCCTCGTGGTCATTTAGCTGTCCGATCAGTGTGCATGCTCCAAAAAATAAACACAAATGTATTAAGGACAAAACAAGAAAGCGATTCGGTTCTATACACTAAAACAACAGCATAAGAGACCAATGCTCAAGTCATGGTCCTTAAGCTGTCTGTTCAGTGTGCGTGCTCCAAAAAAAGTGTTTGGACACAGTCCTGTACAGGGGAAACGTGGTGGCTCGGAGCAAGATATAAACAATTTTAGCAAAATAAACACGTTGCTTCTGCTTGGAAAGGAAAGGGTTTCATTTTGATTGGATGTTGAGCTAAAATATCAACACACTTTCAGACAAATTGTGAATTGTGCCTTTCATTTTATCAATTTATATTGTAAATAAAGCGAAATCATTTTTTTAAGGACAACACAAGAAAAGCGATTTGGCTCTAAACACTGAAACCACAGCATAAGAGACCAATGCTTTAGTGTTTCATTCACATTTCTCTCCTCAACACTTGCAGGTTTACTGGTCCCTTGCTCTACTTCTTCCCCTGCTGGTGCAGTCTCTCCCCATCACTGAGGAGGACCTTCCTATTGACTGTGAGGATGTCTTCAGAAACGGATCGGCTCACAATGGCGTTTACACCATCTACCCTGTAGGACAGGAAGTGCCTATGGAGGTGTTCTGTGACATGGGCTGCACTGACAATGAAAACCATCAAGGCCATTGGACAGTGAGTACCAGCTTGATTCATAAAAAGTGTTGCTTCGGAGCTAGTGGCATCATACTTTGGCATGATACTTTTAAGGCCAACTGTAAAATATAGCATTGATCGAGGTGTATGGCATATATATAAATGATCACAAAATATGAACCTAAAATATTTCTTTGCATGACTTGAAAGTTTAATATGCCTGTTTTACATGGTCTACCATAACCTACATGATTCACCTTCTAACACCTTCACATCAGGTGATCATGAGGAGAATGGATGGCACTGTGAGTTTTGACAGGCCGTACAGTCAGTACATCGAGGGTTTTGGAAAGAAGAAGGGAGAGTACTGGCTTGGTAAGATATCTGCAATCACCTGTATTTCATTAGGCAGGGTTCGCTATTCGGTTTCTTAAAATGTTGTCGATATTTGAGCTCAACAGCAATACAATTACAGCCTTTCCTCCTGTGCTACTGAAGCATGTGTGTTGATTGGTTGGAATTGTTTATGGCTCGGTCCGAGCTACTATGTTTGTTTCCTGTTTTTCTTTCCATGTCAGATATGGGCCATTCTACCGAATTGGTGCAAAGTCAGGTCGGAAATATTTTGATTTTTTTTATGTTTTATTCCCAAAACTTTGTCCGTATGTATATTGTACCATATCTAAAGTACACTTATCTAGTAAAAGAACAGTCAATTTTTATATTGTATTTTCAGAATGTGTTGGAATGTTTTTCCTCTTCCAAAAATTGTCACTACCGAAACATCACATTTACTATAGTAAAAAAGTATTATTATTGACCTGTTCAGATTGTGTTTCCTTCCCTTCTCTGAAGAGTATTTTTACAAATATTTCTTGAAGGCTTTCACAATGAAATCCATAAAAATGAATTTTTTACCAAATTTTCAAGTTCAATTTATACAATTCATCAAAATCTAAGTGCAATATTTCTTTGTAAAATGCAAAATACTGATCATATTGATTCCAGAGTTGTTGATTGATGAAATTGAACATACATTAATCCAATCAGTATCATAACATTTTAGTTGATTACTCAATATACTTAATTTTTTACAAAACATCCTGTGTTTCGGTAGTGCTGCACTGTTTCGGTAGTGACATCCAGTGTTTCGGTAGTGACTGCACTGTAGGATAGATGTTCATTTCTCTCCCAAAATCTTCCAAAAGGTGCTCAGGGCCGCCCTTTAGTCCACACAACACATTTATTAAAAAAATTAGCGGATTTAACTACTTACCATTTCATTTTGTCACTACTGAAATCATCAGGTCACTACCATATGTTTCGGTAGTGACTGTTTCGGTAGTGACAATTCTAGCTAATTTTAAGCATAAATAAAGAATTCTAGCAAGCACACGGCTTTCAAACACATCTTTGAAGAGGTGAACACACATACAAACATAAGATTTTCCATGAAACCCCAAAAGGTTTACTTAATTGAAGAAAACATGCGTTTCGGTAGTGACAATTCTTAAGGTTACATGTCGATTTTCAGACTTTGGAACACATTTATATAAAAACTATGGGATTTAGCTACTTACCATTCAACCATGAGGGACAGAGATGCATTGTCACTGCATGGTCAAAAATGTAGAGTCGTGGCTAAAACACAGGCTCAGCCAATGGACTAAAACTCTTGTGTTTCGGTAGTGACATGAAAACTAGGGACATGATTTTTTGAGTATAGAAAATTGATTTAAAAATTAAACCCACAATAAATCTAAATATTCCAAGTTCTGTTTCAACCCAATCATAAAGATCTTTGAAATTAAATCATTGAAAAAAATCTAAAAAAATTGAAAAGTGTTATTTAAAGGCATTGAAATTTAGATGTCAGGGTTGGGGACAGCTACTTCCCAATAGAAAGTACCCTATAAATGATGATTTTGTATATATTTAGCTTATCACTATCTCATGTAATGCATTGGGTTTATATAGACCATAACATTTTCTAATTAAATATCTATGCCTAAATACCTAATTGTTTTGTAAATAGTTTTTATTGTTGAGGGACTGCATATTACACGAATTCGGTAGAATGGCCCATATATAAAACATAGTTTATTTATTTCCATTGTTTGTTCATGTTCCTTCCAACAACATTTTGGTGGCATTTGCCTTTAGGTCTCCAGAACATGCATCTCCTCACATGGAGGACAAAGTATATGTTGAGAGTGGACGTGGAGGACTTTGAGGGGGCGAAGGTCTATGCCCTGTACGAAACCTTCTATGTAGAATCAGAGTCGGACGGGTACAGACTTCGTTTAGTTGACTTCGATAATGGCGGTGCAGGTAAGAGTGATCTCATTTCAACTCTTTGTTTCTGCTTTGAAGGTGCATTGTGTAGGTTTAAGTGGCATTTAGTGGAGAGGTTGCAGATAACAACCAGCTGAACACCCCACCCTCATCCATCCCCTTTCAAGCATGTAGGATAACCTATGATGGCTGTCAGTTAGCATAAGAATGTGAAAGGCGCTCTCCGGAGCCAGTGTTATGGTTTGCCCATTCTGAGCTTCTTGACAACATGGAGAAACATGGCAATGAAACGTGGCAATGCCACATGGCAGACACTATGGAAGAGGACCTGCTCCTTATGTAGATATGAAGGGTTCATTCTTAGATAACGAAAAAAAAAAAAAAAACACAACAATTATGTGATATCTGGTAGTATGGTATGCTATGATAGGTGATTAACTTTAATGAAAACAATTTTATAACTACTATATTTTATTCCTGCTAATAGAACACCTTCAATCCTACACACTGTACCTGTACATGTTTAGTTTGTACAACACGATGCACCTCCATGCATGTTATCATTGTTAACTTGTTTAATTTGTACAATTACCAATAAAGTGCATTCTCCTTTCAGGTGATTCTCTGGGCCATCACAACGGACAGAGGTTCTCTACCTTTGATAGGGACCAGGATGGCTGGTCCTGGGGTCATTGCAATAAGGATCATAGATATGGAGGATTTTGGTTTAACGGGGGGAGGGGGGGTTGCATGCAGGCCAACACAAATGGTCGATACCAATGGAAAGACCACCGTAGCATTGATGGGTCTGGTGTGATATGGAAGGGATGGACTCTGAACTCACTGAAGGCCATTTCTATGAAGGTTAAGAGGTTATCTTTGGATGAGCTAACTAGTTAAACAAGTCTCTGGTTTATTGGTTAAGAGGTTTAGGGCTAATCTAAGTAACTAGTTGAAGATGTCTCTGGTTTATTTGTCATATCCCAATTAAACATTAACTGGTCATCCTGTTTAGGAATGGACTAAGACATTCTGAAATTAGATGTATTAAGAACATACAGGGATGGATTTTTTTTTTTTTTTTTAATTCATAAAGTGATAAAAGTCATCACTTAATTTCTTCAGTAATGTTCTGCTTTTGATCTCTCATTGCAAACACGCTGTATGTTGATGAATCGTTGGTGTTTCTACGCAATTCCATTCCTTGATTTGCCTTAAATTAAGTCCCAAATAAATATTTCAACCTTTCCATCCGGGATTTTTTTTTTTTTTTTTCTCAATTCTAATGTGTGTTCTGATGAAGTGAGGTGTTGAAGCACAGCTTTATGTGTTGATGCTGTGGTGAAGTGAACTAGAACGTTAATCAAATGAGAAAATCTCCAGCATGTCTAAATGGTTTGGTCATCAACATCAGCATTGTAGCAGACTTTAACCCATTTGCATGCGTCTCCCTTAAGACCCAGATGCTATGTGAGTGTACCCGGCATTTCAAACATAGCCAATATCTTTGTTTTCAGGTTCCGTGACCCAGTAGCGGCTGGTGGCTTATCTCACTGAGACTACTTAACATACGCGTGCGCAGACAGTCTAGTTCTTATAAATGCATCCCACAACAGTAGCAAAATGAGTGAAGGCTCAATCAGCTGACCTAAGGAAAGTGGCCTGCTTGTTCAGAGCAACACACAAGTCTCACCCACAGACTCACTCAATTCAACACATATCATCTGGCCTCTCAGCACCTAGAATACCATTGTCAATGAGAGCCAAAGCAAGTTCCCTTTGCTAATCACGTTCGCCTTTTCACAAAATTTATAGAAGCAAGAAGTGCAACAAAATGTTCACAAAACAAAATGGGACAAAAGTATTGCGACAATAATAGGCTACTATTGCCGCTTGCAAACATACTACAATACTATCCGCCTCAATCTTCCCTGCTGCTAGTTTAAAAAGTATTGTTCACACAAGGCCTACAATAGCACAATAGGTCTACATGAAAGACTGAAGGGTAATGCATCAGGCTACAGCAAGCCAACGTGAGGGAGGGGGAAAGCATTCTGACTCACCAGTTACTACAAGTTGTACTTGTTTCTTGTTATCCAGGGATTATTACTTGAGGACAAAGCTTTTTCAGAATACAGTAATTGAATACATTTTGTATCAAAGAAATGCACAAGTATCCGCAGTTTTCACATTGTCCACTGATACGATGAAGTGTCAAGTGTTGAAAAAGTGGACATGGTATTGAGACAAGTTTAAAAATGATTTTTAAAACTTGTATGCCTCACTTGATGGCTGGTTAGATCTCTAGCTTAATGTCAACCACAAGGCACCCCACTGAGGAAAAAAACATTATTCACAGCCAAGTACAAGAGTGGCTACAAAGAGACAACCTGGCACAGGAACTTGTTACCCCAGTGACAGCAAAGAGTGCTCCACAAGCAACAGTAGCTGCGGGAGCCACATCTGAGCATGACCGTGAAAAACTCTCTCAGAAGACAAGGATCTGCAGGAAGTAGGCGTTGTCAAGGGAGTGATGCTGGTGTCACGGTCACAGTTTAGGGCTGTATACATGGAGTGTTTGGTAAGCACATCCGTCAACATCTTCACTATCTGTGCATGAACACACTTACTTTTCTATGGTAAAAGCAATGATTTCCAGTTAAAACCAAATGTTTAAGCTCTCAAATGGATCTGCTGAGAAATAAAGGTTTTAGTGAATGTTCTGTCACCATTTTTTTGTCTTATATGTTTTAGAAAGCGTTTTTAAAGGGTGCCTTGGGTCCCATTTGGTTAATAAGCGCAGGAGTTGTGGTGTTCTTGGTGTTTCTCATGGTTTTGCATGTGTTGTTGGCTCTTTAGTTTTTGACTAAAACCATCTACGCCTGCGTTGAGTTAACTTTAATTCAAATTGGGCCTTTTGCTGTATGCATACCAAACTAATGCCATCTAGTGGGCAGGGCAAGTAGAGTCTCACTGTAAATAGTTGATGAACTTGAAAGAAATCATTTTTTGTCGCCGTCATTATACACAATTGTATGAACCTGTAGACTTCAGTGCATTCGAAACATCTACATTAAACAGTCTAATTTCACATGGCATGTTAGAGGTAAAATACAAACTGTTGAATCTGAAATTCAGCAAACACTGTAGTATGCAGGAGTTAGAATGTTGAACTCTCTTTTTCAGTGGATTCATACTAGACCTTGTTTAAAACCATGTGTTAAAAAGGGTTTGAATCAAGTTAAGAAAAAGAAACAAATATTCATTCTTTTGCCGGAATTAGCGTATGCCTTGTTGTGCCAGTAATGAGCTATCAATATCTCTCTCGTGTTCATTTTTGGAATTCTCTTATTGTGAGTGTTGTGCCAAGCAGGAGTGTCCTCCACAGCAGGCAATTAAAGCCCACAGTCTCCTCTCCTCCTGCAAGGTTGCAAGAGCTGCACGGTTAAATGCTCACACACACCTTTGTGGAGGTCTACTGCAGTGCATACAAAACGTGCCCCTCTCCTCCTTTACTTACTGTATGGGCAAACACAGGTGTTGTGAACATTTGTACACTGTACATTTTTTCATTATGATCATAAACCATTAGATTTAATCTGGGCTGGGGGAATAGCTAAAAGACATCAATCCAAATAATTTTGATGATGAGCCCTTTAGCTGGTAGGCCGTACTCCTATACTAACATCACAGAGCTTTTCAAATAGAGATGGCAAAGTAAAAGAAGGAGTGTATGAGACATGACATTCTTAATCTCAACAAAAGCCATATGACTTTTCCAGTTCTTCACTTCTTTATCCGCATAGTTTATTTTATAGCTCTTATCCACACAGTCAATTTAATTACTGATCTATTTGCCATTTATAACCGACTGTTGGTCAAATACATGGTACCTCAATTAGTTATTTGGTTGTTTAATTAGACAAAACTTGACAGCTTGACAACTTCGAGGACCCACGTCAACAAATAGATACTTAAAGGCTCTGAAACAGAGTAGGTGTGTAAACTGCCCCGGCCTTGCCTGATCTGTGGGCCCTCCTCTTGGGTTTACTAAACTCCCATTAATACCGTCTCAAACCACTAGGGGCATTCAATCACCCATGTTGGGTCCAGGCCAAACAGTTCTGCCTGGAGAATTCTCAGTGAGAAGATGAGAGAACACTTGATGTTGATCAAGTCATGGCATCTCAATTGGCTGTTAATTTAGACCTTACCACTAACTAATGGGAAGAACTGTTTTGCCTGTTTTTTATGTATGTTGATATTTTTGAAGTGTTTTAAATGCATTTGTTGACAATTCAGAGGACCCATGTAAACAAATATATAATGAAAGGATCTGAAACAGAATAAGTGTATAAACTGCACAGTATTATTGAGGAACACTGTTTATTTATAATTTCTTCAGAGTTACATCATCAGAAGTCCAAAAGCATTTTAATTTATTGTTAACAAGAATACTACGTATACCCTAACACTTTTTTTTCACAACAATAACATTTTGGCCTCTAGAGAGAGCCATACGATCAACTACTCTGATATGTTCAGCATGTACAGGTCTTCAGAGACTGTCATCACAGGCTGAAGAAGACATATCCCTCCATCCAATCAGCTGACAAGTATTTGTTATTGAAGGAAATCATTCAAATTTTACAGTTCACAGTTTAAAATTTCACTCGTTTTCTTTTGGCTAATGTTTGCTGTAGGTATTAGAGCCAATGTTTGCATAGACAACCCACAATGTTACGTAAAAAAGGCACATAATCATTGCCTTAAATCCAGTAAGCAGATCATGAAAAACTCAATAAGCGGATCATAAAATGTCTGAAAATATATGGCATTAAAAATCCTTCACAAATACATTTGGCATTAAAAACATCATCAATTATAAATGGCATTAAAAAGCCCTATCAAAAACCTATGGCATTTAAATGCATTCTGAAATATAAGTGGCATTAAAAACACTTTCAAATATATATGGCATTAAAAAACCACATCAAACATATATGGCATTAAAAAAACATATCAAATATATAAGGCATTAAAAAACCATATCAAATATATAAGGCATTGAAAAGCCCAATCAAATATATATGGCATTCAAAAACACTATCAATCGTATATGGCATTAAAAATCCCTATCAAAAACATATGGCATTAAAAAGCTTTCTGAAATATAAGTGGCATTAAAATCACTTTCAAATGTATATGTCATTAAAAAAACACATCAAATATAAAAGGCATTAAAAAGCCCAATCAAATATATATAGCATTAAAAAAGGCCTATCAAATATCTGGCATTAAAAAGCCTTATCAAATATATCTGGCATCTCTCAATGATTAACTCAGAGCTCTAGTCCACCACAGCTGATGGGAGTCCTCTGCTGACCTCTTCATGTCCAGTGTCACTCCTCAGACTCCACCCCCACATCATCATAATCAATCCCTACCAAGAGCATCAAGAGTTTCTCATACAATATCAATATTCAAACATATTTCTAGTTGTAGTAAAGGTATTTAGCAGACACATTTGCGCAAAGTGACTTACAAAACATTATATAAAACAACAATAGCAATAATGGCATTCATGAATAATCATAATGCAATGAAATTTATGACACAATATTAACCATCATATTAAAACCATCAATTATTACTTAAACAACAACAGCAACTTTGAGGAAAGGGAAGCCCAATATTATTTAGGGAAAAGAAAAGAAAAGAAAAGTTCATTAACAATTGTGTTCCTTAATAGATCAATACATTTGTGAGAATGAAGTACCGTATTTTGCTCAGGAGATATCAATATAAAAAATACAGTGCTATACCTGTTGTCATTTTAAGGTCATTCTCCTCATTTGTGATGTCATCATAATACTCCACTTCTTCTTCTTCATTGGCAGGCTTTGTCTCCTCCATTGCTTAAATTAGGTAAACATTCATCAGTCATGCACATTTAGACAGCCTTTAGGTTTTTTTTCATGTCCAAGTTCATTCTGTGGATATGCTACAGCATAACAGTTCACAAAATGTAGATACAGACTCACCCTTGGTCATTTTAGGGTCGATCTCTTCAGTGATGATGTCATCATAATACTCCAGCCCCTCCTCTCTCACAGACTCTGTTGACAGCAACCCTGTCATTAACCATCAGACTCCACCAGCCACTGGCTCTATGTTTACTCTCATTCCATCTCTACATTCTACATGGCATGATGCAATAACAATGACAGTCCCACTGATCCAGGACCTGCTCTTATGGCTGTCCTCCCTACCTGAGAGGAGTCCCTCAACACTGTCTCCCACATCATCATATCCTGTGGTCTCTAGGACGTAGTCTGTGGAAGGACAGTTGGAAAGTTTTAATCCTCCAATAAAAAAGATAATGCAAACATAGAAATGTAAGATGCATGCCACATACTAATTTTCAGAATAAATGTTAAAATACCAAAGTGTTCCTTTGCTAAAATGTTACTGGTCTTTTATATCATATAAATCTTGTGTGATAAGATTTTTTTGTAAATACTTGGAGTCCCCGTTTACTGAGGATCAAACTCAGCCTCGGCCTCTGCTCCATCTGCTGTTCTCACTCACCAGTCACGTCACATGACTCGACAATGGTGACACCATCCACATCATCGTACATATCTGGCTGCTTGTCTGTCTCCTTCTCTCCTGAACCAAAAAGTAAGTCTCGTACATCTGTAATACATGAATTCCCTTATTATCCTACAAATAGAAAACACAGAAAAGAAAACACCCAACTGAACACATAAAACCCACACCTATCAAGATATCGTCGAGGTTGGTCTCATTATCATCAGCAGTCACATCGTCATAGTACTCCACCGTCGGCTCTCTCAGAGAAGCAACTGGAAAAGTAAAGACAAAACTGCATCAGACATCGACAGGAGCCCTTCAAAGAGTTAGTCAGCAGCCCCCCCTCTCATCCCCTTACCGGAGATGGGTCTCCTCTCATCCTCCTCCACGTCTTCATACCAAGAGTTCTGAGCATCAGACAGGACACGCCCTGTCAGAGGGAAAATACAAAAGTTGTGTCACAGTCAGTGACCTAAGCAAACCAAGTCTCACGGTGTACTGGTTTTGCATAACTGCAGGGACAACACAGACCAACACACTGAGTCGGGCACAGAGGCATGAGTGTGTGTACATTCGCTCATTTGCTCATGTACTTGCAAACACCACGAGTGCACACTGTGGTTTGGCAGTTATGATCCTCCTCTTTCACATCAGCTCCTCTGCTGTATGTTTGATGCAGCTGTGAGACCGCTGTGGTTTTCTGCTTCAAGTCTTACAACAGGAAGAGCTAATGAGGTTCACTCCAACCTTCTCTATTGATTCTTATCAGTAGGACGCACACAGCTCAAAACATGTTTTTTATGTTTTTATTTTCAGACCTGAGAGCTAATTCTGGCATTCTGCCAATAGTATGCACAACAGTAGTAGTGCAACATGTCCTCAAAGTGTGATGTGTCAAACAGTACATGTTTGTTTGTCTGCATGCTTGGTCTCAGTACAGTACAGCTTGTGTGTCTGAGGTGCTCATAAACCCAGCCTGAGGGCCTCTCACCTCTCTGACGACCTCTGGAGGTGCCGGCTGTGGTTCGTCTGGGTTCTAGCTCCTCATAGACAGCTTCACTTAGTGCCATGTGTCTGTTCTTGGAGAGAGCTGTAGGGTAGGAAGAGAGACAACCCCACATGACATAATTTAATACAGTAATACTTAATATTACATTGGTTCATTGCAATTAAATGTGTGCTTTATATTTGATGACATTAAGGCTTAAGTCACTGTCTAAATTACTTTACCATGACAAATACATACAGTTTTAAAACAATATGTCATTTGACAGTCAAATATGGCATAGAAAAGCAAAAATCTAATGAATAACACTTATTGAAATAATGAATATGTTAATATGTTACAGCACCTCTCCTGAGTGACCTGTTCTTCCCCACCAGCACAACCAGTGACCCCAGCAGCAGCAGGAGCAGGAGCCCCAGAGAAGCTGTGGCCGCTGGAGAGACATGGAACCCTGCAGGCTCCTCACATGGACGACCTGTGGTTCTTACAGAGTTGACAGGAGGACGGGGGGTAGAAGATGGAGGCCCTGAGGAGTTCAGTTAGAGTTTTATTAATGAGAATATGAGAAGAGGTCAACTACAAAGAAATCCCAGTGCTTCCCCATCCTAAGCCATTAGATGATGATATCAGTATGGAAAATGCATATCAGCCAATGTCTATTTACAGCATGTTGGCCCTCCCCCACCTGTGCAGCTGACCCAGGCGTCCTCCTTATGGGTGCAGTCACTCTGCCTCAGAGGGGCGCGGCAGCAGTCCCACAGGTGGTGCTCATTGCCTGTGCAGTTCACCTCGTCCAGCCAGATGGTGCCGTTTCCCCTCCCAAATGTGCCCTGCTCCCCCCCTACATCCACAGGCTCCCCACAGTCCAGCTGCCTGCAGACCACCTGGGCGTCCTTCTTGTCCCAGGAGTCGTCACACACCGTCCCCCACTCTCCCTGCAGGAGCACCTCCACCCTCCCCGAGCAGTGAGTGAGACCCCCCACCAGCCTCAGGTCTGGAGCAACTGGAAGAGAAGAGAGGGACACTAACTAGCATTGTGTTCTCAACCTCAAAGTGTTCAAAAATAACTAATATTAATAATACGTGTTTTTTATATTAATTTATGCAATTACAGATATAAGTTTAGTCAAAGAATACAGTAAGAGAAATATCACAGTGTTTATATGTACAAATGTTTCATTTCAAAGAAAAGTTCAATAGAAAACCAAAGGCATTGGTCCCACCTGGACATTCCATGATTTCATGTAGGATAGAGGAATTTTTTCCACTTCCTACATTTTTTCCAATTCCTAAAATAAGGAAATGAATATAAAAAATAGAGCCTGCACACTACATAATGGGTTAAAATGAGAAGAAGCATAACTTTAGAGGGTACCAATTCTGACCTTTACAACGAAGTTCAGCAACCTCCTTGCAGGATTGTCCCCACTGAAATGGTTTACACTGCTCAAGGTGTGTATCATGCTTCCTACAACGCGGAGGGCTCAGTCCCTGGCCTTTAGATGACCCCAATGCAGAGGGCTTTGTAACCTTGTCAAAGTCTCCACAGCCTAACTGTTGGCAAATCACTGAGCCTGTGTCTTTGTCCATGTCATTGAGGCATATTTTCCCCCAGGTGCCATTGTAATAGACTTCTATAAGACCTTTGCACGGCCCATTATCATCTGTGTTTTGTCTCAGCTGAATGAACTCTGTGGCAAAGACAACAGATATTATGTATGAAAGTAGTTCTGTCTATGACAGTGCCAATACTTTTAAACAACAGAAAGATTCACCTGTCTTACAAGTTGTAACTGCTCTAACCATCCAAAAGAGAATATTTTCAAATACACATTGATTCATTAAATAATTTGTTGGTATACCCAAATAGATGTTTTTCAAACCTCTTTGATTAATTTGAAACTGATATGAACACTTGAAGGTAAACATGTAGCTGAGTGAGCAGTATGTCTGTACCTGAGCACATGACCCACACATCCTCTTTGTGTGAGCACTCATGGCGTCCCCACCCTGCTGAGGGACAGTCCCACAGGCTCGTCTCGTCACCTGTGCAGCCCACCTCGCTCAGCCAGATGGGCACGTCTCCTGGATGAAAGGATGCAGGTACCTCAGCCTTGAGGGCGGTGCCACACTGCAACTGTCTGCACACTACATGGGCATCCTCCATGTCCCAGGAGTCATCGCACACAGTCCCCCACGAGCCGTTGTGTGACACCTCCAGCCGGCCGGCGCAATCTCCTCCAGATCCCATCAACCTGACTGGCTGATGGCCTGAGATGATTAAATGAGGTGAATGACATGAAATGTTTCATTTATGGGTATGGATGCAGAGAAAATATGACATTAGGTTAAGATAATGCTCACAGCTCAATTCTTATATTTTGTGCTGATGCTACTGTTATTTACAAGTGCTTGGAATGGATTCATGTGTTAAAGTAATGTCTGTATTTCCAACTATATTTCTAGTGTCTATTTAGAGATGTGAATCTACAGCAATATTAGTAGCAAATCCATAGAGCAGTTTAGTTCATCATTATGGGAAGAGTTAGACCAAAGCCAGGGGAGGGCAATTATTTACATCTCAAGTGAAAAGTGTGGATCTGCATATGACATATTGATGATAGCAGTGTTGTCTTTCCTTAAATATCCTCTTTAGTAACCACTTTTTTAAATGTCTGGATGGGATTATGGTTAAATGAGAAAGTTCATGATAGGTACAGATAATAGCACTGAGACAGATAGATAAGCTGCAGGCAGAAGAAAGCCAGTTTGTCATACAGTTCAGCTATAGGATCCCTGTCAGACTTTGAGACGTACACACCTGAGCAGACGATGGTCACGTGCAGACTAGAACTGCAGCTTATCACCTGAGGAGTGCTGCAGTTTCCCAGGTGAGTCTCATGTCCAGAACATCGGAACCCTGAGACACACCCATCACCCTCCGTCTCAGCAGAACCAGAGAACCCAACAGCAGAACCACAGGCCAGCTGTCTGCACACCACGGAAGCTTCAGACCGATTCCAGGAGTCCAGCAGAACTCTCCTCCACCTCTGGCTAAAAAGAACCTCCACCTCTCCTTCACAATGGCTGCTTCCAGACAAGCGCACCGTCCCATTGTCCAGAGGGAAGGATGAACCTGCAAATATTCTTTAGTTTAAGTCTGTAAAACTATATGAGAGGAAATAAGTGGTAACATTGTCAAATGTCACCTTTAATGCAGTCATTTGAGTGCTAATATAACAACATGTGCTCTAGATTACACATCAAGTGTTATTTATGTTGTGAAATTACAGTTTTTTTCTGCATGATATTTCAGCCATATTTGTGTGTTGTTTATTCTCAGACACATTGTTCAAAATACTTATAATTCTGAGATTGAGATTTGCACTAGTTGTATGTGTGTTATGCATGTTGCGAATTTCCCTTATGATGCTACATCATTAAAATGACAATTATTGCATCTTTAGAAATCTTTCAATCAAAATGGATGAAAATAACAACCATAAGTGTAACCATATTGCGAACACAAAATAAGGGTGATGAACAAATGGCACTCAGTCAGGTACCAGATCATATTGTTCACATTGAGCAATGTCAACACAGCCATTCATGCAGTTCATGTGCTCACCTGAGCAGATCACTCCAGCATCCTGTCTGTGGGAGCATGCAGCTCGACTCCATGAGGAGATCCTACATTCTGAGAGGCCAGTTTCATTCCCCTCACACACAAACACATCAGGCCAGATGCTTCCACTCCCCTCACCAAACCACTCTGCCCCTACGGCAGTCACAGCTCTCCCACAGTTCAACTGATGGCAGAGCACGCTGGAGGCCTTCATATCCCAGGATGCATCACACACTGAGCCCCATTCGCTGAGGTACTTGAGCTCCACTCGGCCCGAGCAGGAATCAGTGCCATTTGCCAGTCTGGCATCAGTGTATCCTGGGCAGGGCAGAGACAGAGAGGAGAGCTTTGTTTTCATCTTTGTGAACTGGTAACTTTGCAGCAGCCAAATGATGAAAACACAAAATCACACCATGTAATTAACTGTGCTTTGAGTTCAGAGAATGTTATGTGTAAAATATATAAAAATAAGCATTAAAGTTATTTCAAAGAACATGGGCTTACCTGAACAAACTAAGCCCACATCCCTGTCATGTGAACGGTTGACATTCAGAGCAGATGTTGGGCAGAGGTGAATATGAGTCTCGTTGCCTCCACACTGGATCTCCTCTGCCCACACCTGGCCCTTTCCCTCTCCAAATGCAGCTGCTCCCAGAACCTCTACAGGAGCCCCACAGTCCAGCTCTCGACACACTACCTCTGCATCCTGCCAGTCGAACGCAGCATCACCCACTGTTCCCCAGGTGATCCCGTGGACCACCTCCACTCTCCCAGAGCACTGGTGGGAACCGTTCACAAGCTTGGGAGCTCTGTGTTCTGTGTGGAAATAATTAACACTTTGCATTATGCAATCATATCTCATGTATGACACATGATTATTATAATTTCAGTAATGAAAATTTAAATAAATTATTTACATAATTAAAAGTTTCTGCAAGCCTGTGTTCACCTTACCTGAGCAGATGATACTAACACTGCTGCGAGGTTGGCATGTATGTTTACCCAATCCCTTATGAGGACAGGCCTTAAGTCTGGTCTCCCACCCATCACAAGCAACCTCAGCCATCAGGACTCTCCCTGTTCCCTCTCCAGAGTAGGCAGATTGCATGTAACTTGCAGCATCACCACACCCCAGCTCTTTACACACGACTGCCGTATTAGACTGGATCCAATCAGTACCACACACTGTGCCCCACTCTCCTTCATGATAAACCTCCACTCTCCCAGAACAGCGACTGCTACCATTCACCAACCTCACAGGATCTGAAGGGGGAACAAAAAAGCATCATGGCTTTCAGGCTTCATAGATTAGATAATTAACTCACAAAGGTTAATAACGGTTTGTCGTTTTTATAATTGGACACTTATGATACCTGTACAAACTAATCCAACATCATGCTTGTGAGAGCAGTTGTGTGAGGGTGTAGGAGATGTTGGGCAGAGTTGAATCTGAGTCTCATTGCCTCCACACTGGATCTCCTCTGCCCACACCTGGCCCTTTCCCTCTCCAAATGCAGCTGCTCCCAGCACCTCTACAGGAGCCCCACAGTCCAGCTCTCGACACACCACCTCTGCATCCTGCCAGTCAAACGCAGCATCACACACTGCGTGTCTGGTCTCCTCATGAAGCAGCTCCACTCTCCCAGAGCAATGAGAACGGCCCACCAGTTTGACTCCTACAATTTTACATTTATTGTTATGAGTACATTTAGATATTGCAATTTACCTAAAAGAATATTTCATTTTCTGCTGTTCATGTAAATTACCCCACAAACCTCATACACTGACCTATGTTTTCTAAATGTAGTTATATTATGATAATGTGACATGTAATAATGCCTATCATTAATCAAATTAGCAGAACGTTAACCTACCTGAGCAGATTACTCCTACATCCTGGTGATGACCACAGTTTTCTGCAACCCATCTTTGTGACCTGCAGTCTTTCACAGTGGACTCAGACCCCACACACTGCAAGTCACTCATCCAAATACTTCCTGACCCCGGTCCAAAATAGGCACCATTAGGAGCTTCTGTAGCCTCTCCACAGCCCAGCTCTCTACACACCACTGCAGCATCACGCAGGTCCCATCCGTTATCACACACCGAGCCCCACTGTTGTTTGTGGAGAACCTCCACTCTTCCAGAGCAGCGACTGCTACCATTTACCAGCCTTAGAGCATCTAGGGAGAGATAATAGAGATGATAATGTATTGGGACAGTGCTTAAATATGTCACGTCTGTTATTAATCCAATAATAACATTTTATTTTTACCTCTGCAAGTCAGTCCCACATCATTCTCATGTGAGCAGGTGTCGTTCAGAGCAGATGTTGGGCAGAGGTGAATATGAGTCTCATTGCCTCCACACTGAATCTCCTCTGCCCACACCTGGCCCTTTCCCTCTCCAAATGCAGCTGCTCCCAGCACCTCTACAGGAGCCCCACAGTCCAGCTCTCGACACACCACCTCTGCATCCTGCCAGCCAAACGCAGCATCACACACTGATGCCCAGGTCGTGTTGTGAAGCAGCTCTACTCTCCCAGAGCAGGATTTGGTGCCATTAGACAGTCTGGGTACTCGAGCTGAAATTCAAGTAAGGCAATACAATAATGCAAACATCATCACCATGCACCAAGCAAACAGTACATGTCAGATACAAATTTGCTCTCCCCACATAACATTGTGATATTTGAATTAAACCATGGGTTGACTTTTGATTCTTGTACGGATATTTGTGGTCAACAGCTAATCAAGTTACACCCCTCCCACTCATGCTCCTGAACCACCGTATTGATTGGCCGGGATTGTTTATCTCCCCACCCAAGCCACAGTCAGCTTAAGGAAACGAGGAGCAATTTGCTGAATTTGACAAAAAGTGCAAGGAATTAGTACTTCGGACTGCACCTACAGGTGTGAGTTCCAAATAATGTACGCTGCTGACCATCTGTTAAATTCAGGTTATATGGTACATGCCTGGTATTGTTATTCAGTTTGTGTATGTTTTTTCATAATTGAAGGAGCAATTATATTGCTGCTAAATGTGTGCTGCTATTAACTTATTCATTTATGTGTTTATTTATTTATTATTTATTTACAAACCAGACAGCACCTTGAGTTCTGCTGTTTTTTTACTTTTTAATGGTTCTAGATACTGGAGTGCCATTGTGTTGTTCTCTTGCACAGTAGTACAATGACATAAAGTGTCTTATGTCCTATGTCTTAAGCCTACACACTAAAATAAAAAAAACTGTAGAATGTACATTATGGACCAGTGTTACACATTTCAGTGAAATTAATTTCTATCCAGTATTAGTGCGTGACCTTTGACACTGAAGAAGCCCCAACATGAATTTGGCCGTGGGGGTGGGGTATATCACAGATACCTTTACTCACAATAAAACAGAAACGGTTACTTGCTAAAGAAGGTGCGTTCCTTGCACTTCAGCAATATGGCGTTCTAAAGGGAAGTTCGGGAGGAGCATAATGAAACTATGCAGGCCTCACTGCCAGTTTATCTACTCAGACATTGGCTTTGGCGCTTGTCATCAAACGCAGCTCCCTGTCTCCGTATACACTCTGTGTGCACCTAGATTGCCTTGGAAACTACCCCAGAAGAGTTAGGCTGCTTGATGTGTTTCTTCTGCCGATTGCTGGTCAGCACACCTGTATATTTTTGCCTTGTGAAACACACCTCATCTTCAACCATGATACGTCTCTAATTTACAGCATCATTAGCTAGCTATCTTCTTTTCTGATGAACTAGGTTGTTCTTCCAGCTCATCGTTAATCACAATTACAGGGTAGCTGTAGGATATTTATGTAAATCTAAATAGTCTGAATATGTGTGCGGGGGGAGGGGGCTTGGCGGCGGTTACAAATATGAAATAAAAAAGGGTACTGGTCTGTAACATGTTTGGGAACCACTGCCTTCGGCATAATAGCCTGCACCTGGGCCAGTGGTAACTACGTTACGCCACTGCCCATCACTCACACGTGGTTTAAAGCACAACTCAAATCTAATTATGGGAAGAGGCCAAGAGGGTGTCAACCTAGTTTGGCCTACCCTCACTAGCGTTAATGTACGTACAAGCCTACATAAGAAGGTCATGATTAGCCATTGTTATCTCTACCACCTGTCTCTGGTTCTCTCCCTGTGCTTTTCCACACAAGGGTTAAACTGGGCAGGAAAATGGCATTTAGGGTAATAAGTGCTGTATTGCATTGCAAGATGAGTTCTTTTTCATGTTTGGGGTCATTTAAAAGGTCTTAGTCTGAGTGGCACAGTGGTCTCAGCCCTGCAGCTGAATTGATTAGTTTTAACATGGATCTCAGAACCATGTTAATTCTGGTCTTTGTGGGCTGCAGGTAACCCCTCAATTTGTCTCCATTTCAGTTAATATCAAATTCCATGTGATGAATTATTATACCAGATATAGGACTACATTAACTGGGTATTTAGGGGAAAGAGAGTCAAAGGACTTGTAGTATTTTGTGTCAAGAGACTCCCGCACTCTTCGTGTAACCCTCATCCTCTGTGCAGCCAGTATGTTCATACTTTCTGAATTTTTGTCTCCTCTTATGTATTTGTAACCTTCGGTTTTTCAGTTTAGACTACTTTGAATGAGTAACTTGCACCAGACAAATACATTGGGATGCTCTGATCCACTGTGGAATCTCAAGAAATTATTAACTACTGAAGTATTACTCGATAACGGTGTTTCCACAACAACTGGCGAGGATTAGTATCAAACCAAAAAGCAGTTACGTAAAACTTTAGGTACCTGGCTAAAAACCTGAGTTGGTTACGCTGCAGCACTGTTACATTGTATTATACAGCGGTGCATCGCTATTCAGCCTCTGCACTGGACCGAATGGTCATACTGAGATCTCACAGCAGCCTGGCACTCGGTTCCGGAACCGGATCAGTCTAACGTGGCAGCACTGTAGCCTCTGAGCTATTCTCCAGAAATAGTAACAGGTTGTGTCGCTGGAAAATGTCAAAATCTAGGAAACGGATACCCTCAATACCCTGGGCGGCACTATTCCTAGAAGAAACCTGTTAATAAAAATGTAAAAGATTGTAGGCATCCAAAATAAATGACCCTAGGTCAGACTACCTAACGGGTAGCAATATAGCATTAAAAGAACAGGGACTAAGGCACTTATTAAGCACTTACAAGGTACCTCAGCAAACTATTTCTAATCTCCTGAAGCGTTTACAGGGAAAAAAAAGTTTACAGAATCCATTCATACTTACAGTAATCAATGTCATTAGTATATTCTACCAGCTGTTTATGTTAACTTTGATGGTACTGTGCAGTGGCAAGACTAGTCACCTTTTCTACCGAGAACCTGATCAAAACGTTCAATGTTTCTTGGGAGCCACCAAAGAGCTTCGTTATTACATCACTGTACATCTGTATACATCTCCTCTTTCCAAGCAACGGTAGCACCAAGCACAACAATAACAAAACTCACTCTTGTACTGTAAGGTCAGTTTAATTAGTATCTCTGTGTCAGATGTCATATTTAAACATTTGAAGTAAATTTAAATCTAACTCAAATAATAATGTCTGTCACGCCATCGCAAAACCCTGCTCCTGCCAGGCCCTCTCCTACTTCAACTCTCCTAGCTGCACCATGTCCACGATCACCTGAGTTCTAATTGCCAGCACCTGTCACAACCACATATAAACTTCTCACTCCCTTCACTCAGTGTCTGGCCTCGTTGAACTTAACCCTCCTATTATGTTCAAATTTTACTCACATCTATTATGCTTTGGGTCAATTTGACTCCAGCAACTTAAACCTCCCAAAAATGATTAAAATAACCCTAGTTTATGTGTCAGGTACTTTAGGTTTGTTTGTTGACTACCTAAATAGCCCTTAAAAATAAAACAATACCCTACCCACCCCCTTTATACATCCAGAATACATGTTACGCGACTATGGAGAAATATGCAGCTCACCATCAAATCTCACTGATTTACTTAAAATTGGAAAGAGATTTCCTTCTGGTGATTTATGGCTTCATATTATTTTGATGTCATATTATTTCGATCTCAATCATTTATTTAGAGGCGTTAAACATTGAATGGGTTGAATGGGGCCATATAAACATAATAGACAACACTCTCTCGCACTAGGAGAGCTGTCCTTCTCTCTCAACTGACCAAAGGGGAACTGAGCTACTTTTCTATAATTAACACAAAAATAAAAATGAATATAAATATATACTGTGCTTCCCTTTATTCATAGTTCAGCCCTAATATGCCAAATTGAACCAAATTGGTATACGTGGGTGCGTGTGAAAATACATGAAGTATCTTGTTTTCGCTCCCTCACACTCCCTCTCTCGCACTCTCTGTAAAGCGGGCAAACAGTCCATAGTAATGAGAAGGGATGTGTTCAACTTTTCACAAGTAGATAGAGGTCAATAAAAATTATGATTACAATGTTTAGAATTAGATTACAAAAATGATTTTAATGAACTAATCCCGTTCATCTTCAGTAATGTAGCTTCCACAATCAGAAAAGAGTAAATTTAGTTACTACATTTTATATCACCTTATAATTAAAGCAACTAAATATGATAATTTCATATTACTCACTCACTCTTACCTGAACAAATGACTCCAGCATCCTCATCATGGTTACAGTAGTGATGACCCCACCCCTTTTGCCCACAGTGCTTCAGTGTGGACTCAGATCCCTTACAGCCCACTTCATCCATCCAGATTCTCCCTGATCCCGGTCCAAAGTGAGCATGACCTGGAGCTCTCACAGCATCACCACAGCCCAGCTCTCTACACACCACTGCAGCATCAGTCATGTCCCACCGAGCCCCACTGTTGTTTGTGGAGAACCTCCACTCTTCCAGAGCAGCGACTGCTACCATTTACCAGCCTTAGAGCATCTAGGGAGAGATAATAGAGATGATAATGTATTGGGACAGTGCTTAAATATGTCACGTCTGTTATTAATCCAATAATAACATTTTATTTTTACCTCTGCAAGTCAGTCCCACATCATTCTCATGTGAGCAGGTGTCGTTCAGAGCAGATGTTGGGCAGAGGTGAATATGAGTCTCATTGCCTCCACACTGAATCTCCTCTGCCCACACCTGGCCCTTTCCCTCTCCAAATGCAGCTGCTCCCAGCACCTCTACAGGAGCCCCACAGTCCAGCTCTCGACACACCACCTCTGCATCCTGCCAGCCAAACGCAGCATCACACACTGATGCCCAGGTCGTGTTGTGAAGCAGCTCTACTCTCCCAGAGCAGGATTTGGTGCCATTAGACAGTCTGGGTACTCGAGCTGAAATTCAAGTAAGGCAATACAATAATGCAAACATCATCACCATGCACCAAGCAAACAGTACATGTCAGATACAAATTTGCTCTCCCCACATAACATTGTGATATTTGAATTAAACCATGGGTTGACTTTTGATTCTTGTACGGATATTTGTGGTCAACAGCTAATCAAGTTACACCCCTCCCACTCATGCTCCTGAACCACCGTATTGATTGGCCGGGATTGTTTATCTCCCCACCCAAGCCACAGTCAGCTTAAGGAAACGAGGAGCAATTTGCTGAATTTGACAAAAAGTGCAAGGAATTAGTACTTCGGACTGCACCTACAGGTGTGAGTTCCAAATAATGTACGCTGCTGACCATCTGTTAAATTCAGGTTATATGGTACATGCCTGGTATTGTTATTCAGTTTGTGTATGTTTTTTCATAATTGAAGGAGCAATTATATTGCTGCTAAATGTGTGCTGCTATTAACTTATTCATTTATGTGTTTATTTATTTATTATTTATTTACAAACCAGACAGCACCTTGAGTTCTGCTGTTTTTTTACTTTTTAATGGTTCTAGATACTGGAGTGCCATTGTGTTGTTCTCTTGCACAGTAGTACAATGACATAAAGTGTCTTATGTCCTATGTCTTAAGCCTACACACTAAAATAAAAAAAACTGTAGAATGTACATTATGGACCAGTGTTACACATTTCAGTGAAATTAATTTCTATCCAGTATTAGTGCGTGACCTTTGACACTGAAGAAGCCCCAACATGAATTTGGCCGTGGGGGTGGGGTATATCACAGATACCTTTACTCACAATAAAACAGAAACGGTTACTTGCTAAAGAAGGTGCGTTCCTTGCACTTCAGCAATATGGCGTTCTAAAGGGAAGTTCGGGAGGAGCATAATGAAACTATGCAGGCCTCACTGCCAGTTTATCTACTCAGACATTGGCTTTGGCGCTTGTCATCAAACGCAGCTCCCTGTCTCCGTATACACTCTGTGTGCACCTAGATTGCCTTGGAAACTACCCCAGAAGAGTTAGGCTGCTTGATGTGTTTCTTCTGCCGATTGCTGGTCAGCACACCTGTATATTTTTGCCTTGTGAAACACACCTCATCTTCAACCATGATACGTCTCTAATTTACAGCATCATTAGCTAGCTATCTTCTTTTCTGATGAACTAGGTTGTTCTTCCAGCTCATCGTTAATCACAATTACAGGGTAGCTGTAGGATATTTATGTAAATCTAAATAGTCTGAATATGTGTGCGGGGGGAGGGGGCTTGGCGGCGGTTACAAATATGAAATAAAAAAGGGTACTGGTCTGTAACATGTTTGGGAACCACTGCCTTCGGCATAATAGCCTGCACCTGGGCCAGTGGTAACTACGTTACGCCACTGCCCATCACTCACACGTGGTTTCAAGCACAACTCAAATCTAATTATGGGAAGAGGCCAAGAGGGTGTCAACCTAGTTTGGCCTACCCTCACTAGCGTTAATGTACGTACAAGCCTACATAAGAAGGTCATGATTAGCCATTGTTATCTCTACCACCTGTCTCTGGTTCTCTCCCTGTGCTTTTCCACACAAGGGTTAAACTGGGCAGGAAAATGGCATTTAGGGTAATAAGTGCTGTATTGCATTGCAAGATGAGTTCTTTTTCATGTTTGGGGTCATTTAAAAGGTCTTAGTCTGAGTGGCACAGTGGTCTCAGCCCTGCAGCTGAATTGATTAGTTTTAACATGGATCTCAGAACCATGTTAATTCTGGTCTTTGTGGGCTGCAGGTAACCCCTCAATTTGTCTCCATTTCAGTTAATATCAAATTCCATGTGATGAATTATTATACCAGATATAGGACTACATTAACTGGGTATTTAGGGGAAAGAGAGTCAAAGGACTTGTAGTATTTTGTGTCAAGAGACTCCCGCACTCTTCGTGTAACCCTCATCCTCTGTGCAGCCAGTATGTTCATACTTTCTGAATTTTTGTCTCCTCTTATGTATTTGTAACCTTCGGTTTTTCAGTTTAGACTACTTTGAATGAGTAACTTGCACCAGACAAATACATTGGGATGCTCTGATCCACTGTGGAATCTCAAGAAATTATTAACTACTGAAGTATTACTCGATAACGGTGTTTCCACAACAACTGGCGAGGATTAGTATCAAACCAAAAAGCAGTTACGTAAAACTTTAGGTACCTGGCTAAAAACCTGAGTTGGTTACGCTGCAGCACTGTTACATTGTATTATACAGCGGTGCATCGCTATTCAGCCTCTGCACTGGACCGAATGGTCATACTGAGATCTCACAGCAGCCTGGCACTCGGTTCCGGAACCGGATCAGTCTAACGTGGCAGCACTGTAGCCTCTGAGCTATTCTCCAGACCTAGTAACAGGTTGTGTCGCTGGAAAATGTCAAAATCTAGGAAACGGATACCCTCAATACCCTGGGCGGCACTATTCCTAGAAGAAACCTGTTAATAAAAATGTAAAAGATTGTAGGCATCCAAAATAAATGACCCTAGGTCAGACTACCTAACGGGTAGCAATATAGCATTAAAAGAACAGGGACTAAGGCACTTATTAAGCACTTACAAGGTACCTCAGCAAACTATTTCTAATCTCCTGAAGCGTTTACAGGGAAAAAAAAGTTTACAGAATCCATTCATACTTACAGTAATCAATGTCATTAGTATATTCTACCAGCTGTTTATGTTAACTTTGATGGTACTGTGCAGTGGCAAGACTAGTCACCTTTTCTACCGAGAACCTGATCAAAACGTTCAATGTTTCTTGGGAGCCACCAAAGAGCTTCGTTATTACATCACTGTACATCTGTATACATCTCCTCTTTCCAAGCAACGGTAGCACCAAGCACAACAATAACAAAACTCACTCTTGTACTGTAAGGTCAGTTTAATTAGTATCTCTGTGTCAGATGTCATATTTAAACATTTGAAGTAAATTTAAATCTAACTCAAATAATAATGTCTGTCACGCCATCGCAAAACCCTGCTCCTGCCAGGCCCTCTCCTACTTCAACTCTCCTAGCTGCACCATGTCCACGATCACCTGAGTTCTAATTGCCAGCACCTGTCACAACCACATATAAACTTCTCACTCCCTTCACTCAGTGTCTGGCCTCGTTGAACTTAACCCTCCTATTATGTTCAAATTTTACTCACATCTATTATGCTTTGGGTCAATTTGACTCCAGCAACTTAAACCTCCCAAAAATGATTAAAATAACCCTAGTTTATGTGTCAGGTACTTTAGGTTTGTTTGTTGACTACCTAAATAGCCCTTAAAAATAAAACAATACCCTACCCACCCCCTTTATACATCCAGAATACATGTTACGCGACTATGGAGAAATATGCAGCTCACCATCAAATCTCACTGATTTACTTAAAATTGGAAAGAGATTTCCTTCTGGTGATTTATGGCTTCATATTATTTTGATGTCATATTATTTCGATCTCAATCATTTATTTAGAGGCGTTAAACATTGAATGGGTTGAATGGGGCCATATAAACATAATAGACAACACTCTCTCGCACTAGGAGAGCTGTCCTTCTCTCTCAACTGACCAAAGGGGAACTGAGCTACTTTTCTATAATTAACACAAAAATAAAAATGAATATAAATATATACTGTGCTTCCCTTTATTCATAGTTCAGCCCATATATGCCAAATTGAACCAAATTGGTATACGTGGGTGCGTGTGAAAATACATGAAGTATCTTGTTTTCGCTCCCTCACACTCCCTCTCTCGCACTCTCTGTAAAGCGGGCAAACAGTCCATAGTAATGAGAAGGGATGTGTTCAACTTTTCACAAGTAGATAGAGGTCAATAAAAATTATGATTACAATGTTTAGAATTAGATTACAAAAATGATTTTAATGAACTAATCCCGTTCATCTTCAGTAATGTAGCTTCCACAATCAGAAAAGAGTAAATTTAGTTACTACATTTTATATCACCTTATAATTAAAGCAACTAAATATGATAATTTCATATTACTCACTCACTCTTACCTGAACAAATGACTCCAGCATCCTCATCATGGTTACAGTAGTGATGACCCCACCCCTTTTGCCCACAGTGCTTCAGTGTGGACTCAGATCCCTTACAGCCCACTTCATCCATCCAGATTCTCCCTGATCCCGGTCCAAAGTGAGCATGACCTGGAGCTCTCACAGCATCACCACAGCCCAGCTCTCTACACACCACTGCAGCATCAGTCATGTCCCACTCATCATCACACACTGTGCCCCACTCTCCCTGATGATAAACTTCAACTCTCCCAGAGCAACGACTTACACCATTCACCAACCTCACGGCATCTAAGATGAAACAGATGAATAGAGAAATTCAATATATCTCTTACTTTTATCTCATGTAGCAACAATTTCAGTGACTTCCACTCAGCGGCTGTACAATTTGTATCCTTGTGTGACTGAAAGTTGTTTAGACTTTACACTTTAAATCATTCAGCATAATCAGGGACTATTTTAGTACATTAAGAAGTTTGTAAATATTTACTTAATGGTGTTCATCTAATTTTCTTCATGAATGAGAGCTTGTAAATGAGTACCTTCTTGGTTGGCCAGCACCACAGAGGACAGGAGAATGACCCGCAGGCAGCCATCCAGCTTCATCTCCCGGCAGCAGAAGCTCTGAGTTTGGGGCTCAGCAGAGAACGCAACCTTCACCTCTGCTCTTCCAGACGACTCACTGAAACAACTGTGCCCTCCCCGCCCCACCTAGACCTGATGTGTCCCCTGAGCCGCCAATCACACTCGATCTGACCATATTAGAAGAGCGATAGGACATCATCAAAAACACTCCAGTGGCAAATCAGAAGACTCTGTGTAGATTGCGCTCCATATTTGTCAAACAGGTCGTAAGACAGTGTCTCTAGACTCAACCCACCCCATGAGCACGCTCAGTAGTGATGTCACACAGAAGCATCCTTGTGGTCAGGAAGTTACTGCATCTACCGGAGATTTATTTCTGGAGGGGGGTGCAGGTGGCATACGGTATCTGACAAGCAGCTGTTTTTCCTGCCAAGGCAAAAAAGCTTTAGTCAGTAGCATTATCAACATGACTTTGTTAATGTTTTGGAAAGAATAGAGCAGACATTAAAGCTAAAATAAAGAATGCACCAAAGTTTAAATCCTTATAAATGTCAATATCCCATCTTAAGCGAGTTTCCCAACAATGATGACAGTAAAGCTATCATGCCACAAGGTTACTATATTACAAGTATAGCCTAAAATTAAGCAAAAAAAGTAATTGAAAATCCCCAGTTTTACACTTAAACCATTTCATTTATTTACATGAGATGTCTCAGTATGTGTGCACTATTAGGTTTGATATGCAGTATCAAATACAGGACAGAGGTTTGTTATCTTCCTTGCAATGTTTTGTATTGCTATCTGTGTGAAGATATATAAATAGAATATAAGTAGAACATACAGCATGCATAGATTCAGTTTAATCCCACTGATATCCTTGTTTACACAGAACACACAAAGCTGTAGTAGCAATGATGAGGCACAGTTCTTCAGTAGCATTACTACATCATTTGTATGCATTCCAGCACATGTACTGGTATAAATAACACTTCAGGTCAATTATGAATTTGAGGCTGAGCTAATGCAAGATGAAGACTGACTTGGTCTTAAATGTCTTGTGCTTCATAATCTTTCCCAAAATGTTGTAGTGCTTTATCTTTCACTTGATATAAAATTAATCACCGTATAATTTCTTTCACAAATAATCACAATTATCCCAAACAACTGGACTAAGTGTGATAAATTGCCTGGCCTGATCTTGGGGGGCCTGCCCTTGGGTTTTATACTAAACTCTCATCAATACCGCCTAAAACCACTAGGGGCACTCAACTGCCCATGTTGGGTCCAACCCAAAAAGAAATGCCAGGAGAATACTCAGGACGAAGATGAGAGGATATGCTGGAGAGGTGAAATTAATGACAAGAGAAGAAGGACACTTGTTTGGATTCAACAATCAAAAGATAAAGACTTTGTGAGTTGGACTTATTTCATTCCATCTATCCTTGACTGTCCTCAAATCAATCTATCACGTCTCAGAATTTGTGTGAAACTACACTTTTCAAATGGAGACAGCTTAGGTGATTATTATGATTAATGGTAATCATAATTATTACTATTAAATTATTGTAAGATAAAGGTCAGAAGCAAGTAGGAGTATTGACATATTGCCTCTTTTGCCAGACTACTGTATGCATTTACGTATATCTTTGTGTTAATGTTAATGCTTGTGTTAATTTTCTGAATTTTCTTATTGTTAGTGTTGTGCCAAACAAGAGCGTCTTCCAAAGCAGGCATTCAAAGCCCTCAGTCTCCTCTCCTCCTACAAAGCTGCACGGTTAAATGCTCACACACACCTTTGTGGAGGTCTACTGCAGTGCTTCAGTGCCCCTCTACTACTTGATTACTGTGTGAGCAAACACAGGTGCTGTGAACATTTGTACTCTGTAAATATTCCCATTATGATCATAAACTATTAGATTAATTAGGGCTGTGCAGAACATCAATCCAAATCATTTTGATAATGAGCCCTTTAGCCTGTAGGCCGTACTCCTTTACTGACATCACAAAGCTTTTTGAATAGAGATGGAAACGTAAAAGAAGGAGTGTATGAGACATGACATTCTTAGTTTCAACAAAAGCCATAGGAGTTTTTCCAGTTCTTTACTTCTTTATCCACATAACTTATTTTATAGCTCTTATCCACACAGTCAATTTTATCACTGATCTTTTTGTCTGCATCTTTCTTATACTGTTTGGCAAAGACATTTGTCTGGGAAGTCCCGCCCCTCTTCTTCTTGCCAATTTAATTTTGCCTCAGAAGTGGGTCTGGCAAACTTGCTATAGAAGTTCATTTCAGCATTGTAAGGATCCTGAGGGCCAATCACAAACTGGCTATTGGCTACCTGGCGTGCCATTGGCGGATTTAAACTAACCAAGGCTACGTAACAAAAGCTACGGCACGGACAGTTTTTAAACATTGGACATGGTGGCTGCCGAAGCACCGCAGAACTTCGATAAGGTAAGTTTTCTTTGAAAACAGAACAGAAACTTGACCTGGAACAATTCATACAGAAAAAAAATGTGTTTGCTTTATTACCGATCGTTCTATCGTATCGTTGGTCTGATTGGTTAAAGGCGTGTCCAATTACGTGACTGAAGTGGACCGCTGTTGAGTAGTTCGCCAGACCAACTGAGCAAATGAAATGCAGTGAAGGGGCGGGGAATTCCCAGACAACAAAGACATGGCACCTCAATTAATTATTTGGCTGTTTATTTAAACCTTTCCACTAATTAATGGGAAGTACTGTTTTGCCTTTGTCTTTGATATTTTGAAGTGTTTTAAATGCATTTGCTGACAATTTAGAGGACCCATGTAAACAAATAAAGGCTCTGCAACAGAATAAGTGTGTTAAGTGCACAGTATCATTGAGGAACACTGTTTATTTATAATGTATTCAGAGTTACATCATCAGAAGTCCAGAAGCATTTTAATTTCATGTTAAGAAGAATACTACATATACCTTCACATTTTTTCTCACAACCATAACATTTTGGCCTCAAGAGGGAGCCATACGATCAACTACTCTGATATGTTCAGTATGTACAGGTCTTCAGAGACTATCATCACAGGCTGAAGAAGACATACCCCGTCCTAGGTAATGTTTGCTGTAGGTAATGAAGCCAATGTTTGCATAGACAAACACAAAGTTACATAAAAAAGGCACGTAATCATTGCCTTAAATTCAGTAAGTAGATCATGAAAAAATCAATAAGCAGATCATTAAAAAGTCTTATACATACGGCATGTAAAAGCCCTCTGAAATATCTGTGGCATTAAAATCACTATCAAATATCTATTGCATTAAAAAGCACTCTGAAATATGACATTTAAGTAGCAACTATTTAACAGAAACCTTATAGATATATTTCGTTTTTAACTACTATAGAAAGTGAAATCTTCGACACACTTCAGAAAAAAAATGGTATGGCTGTTTATTTAGTTTGTTTATCAAGTCTTATTAAGAGATATATGAGTGGACACATTATCTAAAATGCCAGGTGAACTGAAGAAGGCTTGTCCACATCATGGTCCCTTCAATCTCTACTTAAAGCAGAAGGCCTTAGAGAGAGCTGCAGTCATGCATGAGAAGAAAGATGGCCTCTGGGAGTTGGTCTTTAAGGAATCTGTAAAGAACCCGCCAAAAAGATAACTTGTTGTTGTTGTTCATTAATATACAGTAAATAAAAACAATTGCTCTGTTTATCTATACAGCAAATGTATGTGCAGTGAAGATGGTCTTGTTCAACAAATCAGCTGAATAGAACAAAAGAGTAAATGACACTTACGGCAGGAGCTGGAGGGAGACAGTCCTCTGTGGTGCTGTGGAGAACAAACATTGAATGAAGAATGGTTCCGGTGTAACAGGCCATAGTATACCCCCGGCCCGGACTATACCTGGGGTTAAAGGTGCCTAGGCTAGATTATACCCCGGGTATAATATGACCTAGGCCAATTTATACTCCGGGGTTTAAATTGGCCTAGGCCAATTCATACCCCCTCGGGCCAGATTATACCCCCATGATATCAGTAGTGTTCAGCTTTGTCAGGTAAGTTAAGTGAGAAAGCTAACTTACTTACATCTTAAAACTCTAAAACATCGACTTTAAATACGTCAACCAGAAAAACAGAAAAAATATAAGACTTCCACAAAGATCAAAGATTACTACGTCCCGAAACTTCAACTTCTAAGACTAGCAAGTCCTCGCTACAATATAATTGTTCAAGGTTAAACACTGAAAACAACATAAAAATATCCACAAAGATCAAAGATTACTTTAACACTTAACATAACATTGACAGTTACTACCGTATGTGCCGTAGCATAAATTACAGGGTTGTGCGCTTTCAGGTGCCTCTCGAGGTTTTTTGTGTTCTCCAAACCTATTTTTGAAGCCACACTGTTTATCTCCCGTTATTGCAGTGCATTGTGTTTTATTTTCTGTCAAGTTATAATAAAAGAATGTCCAGCTTTCTATTCTTTTTCTTCCAGTACCAGGAAATTAAGAGACCACTTTTTAATCAGTTATCACAATTATCTGTTTCTCTGGTTTTGCTATTTATTGGTATGTTTTAAAGTAAAATTAACATTTTAGTTTTATTCTATAAACTACTGACAACATTTCCACTAAATTTCAAATACAGATATTGTCATTTAGAGCATTTATTTGCAAATAAATGACAATACGAACATGGCAGCCAAGCCTAGCCTGTCGGGCAAAACCCTCTGATACCTCTCTCTGCCCCTCTTCAGTGGATGGTAGAGTGATGGCCCTCCCCTTAGTATATTGAGATTGAAAATTAGCCTCTTGGGCACATTCCAATGCCAAGAGGGCCCAGGTAAGACGTACTGCTGGCCAGCCAAAACAGAAACTCCAGGACCATCCATGGCACCGCTCCTGGTTGAGCAGCTGCAGCAGACAGACTATGGAGGATCTGATGAGCTGGAAATCAGGGCGAGTGTCTTCCCCAGCAAAAATAATACCGGAGAAGGGGCACTTCCATGTTCAGGTTGGCATACCGTACGCCACCCTGAAATTGATGACATGTAAATAATGTTAAACAGTTGTTCATCAAAGATGTTAATTATTCATGAATTATTCCATCCATTTGACATAGACAGGGCACATTAATGAACATCACTGTAAATATCCCATAATATGTAAATGATTGTACAGTGATAATCGACATTTTACTAAAATCACGGATAGAATGAAGCTACCGTGAGCGACCACCTGCCAGTTAGACACTCTACCATGCAGGGACGTGCACAGGAATTTTGAAGGGCAGTTGCTCTGCCCTGGAAAAAAGGGGCAACACATTATTTTCACGCCCTGTCATCTGATCGCAAATTTTGCCAATATCATTTTAACCTCTCTCTTACCGCCGCTGCCACGCCCCCGTCCCCTGATCGCAAATATATATGGGCCATTCTACCGAATTGGTGCAAAGTCAGGTCGGAAATATTTGGATTTTTTTTATGTTTTATTCCCAAAACTTTGTCCGTATGTATATTGTACCATATCTAAAGTACACATATCTAGCAAAAGAACAGTCAATTTTTATATTGTATTTTCAGAATGTGTTGGAACGTTTTACCTCTTCCAAAAATTGTCACTACCGAAACATCACATTTACTATAGTAAAAAAGTATTATTATTGACCTGTTCAGATTGTGTTTTCTTCCTTTCTCTGAAGGGTATTTTTACAAATATTTCTTGAAGGTTTTTACAATGAAATCCATAAAAATGAATTATTTACCAAATTTTCAAGTTCAATTTATAGAATTCATCAAAATCTAAGTGCAATATTTCTTTGTAAAATGCAAAATACTGATCATATTGATTCCAGAGTTCTTGATTGATGACATTGAACATACATTAATCCAATCAGTATCATAACATTTTAGTTGATTACTCAATATACTTAATTTTTTACAAAACATCCTGTTTTTCGGTAGTGCTGCACTGTTTCGGTAGTGACATCCAGTGTTTCGGTAGTGACTGCACTGTTGGATGGATGTTCATTTCTCTCCCAAAATCTTCCAAAAGGTGCTCTGGGCCGCTCTTTAGTCCACACAACACATTTATTTAAAAATTATGGGATTTAACTACTTACCATTTCATTTTGTCACTACCGAAATCATCAGGTCACTACCATATGTTTCGGTAGTGACTGTTTCGGTAGTGACAATTCTAGCTAACTTTAAGCATAAATAAAGAATTCTAGCAAGCACACGGCTTGCAAACACATCTTTGAAAAGGTGAACACACATACAAACATAAGATTTTCCATGAAACCCCAAAAGGTTTACTTAATTAAAGAAAACATGCGTTTCGGTAGTGACAATTCTTAAGGTTACACGTCGATTTTCAGACTTTGGAACACATTTATATAAAAACTATGGGATTTAGCTACTTACCATTCAACCATGAGGGACAGAGATGCAGTGTCACTGCATGGTCAAAAATGCAGAGTCGTGGCTAAAACACAGGCTCAGCCAATGGACTAAAACTCTTGTGTTTCGGTAGTGACATGAAAACTAGGGACATGATTTTTTGAGTATATTAAATTGATTTAAAAATTAAACCCACAATAAATCTAAATATTCCAAGTTCTGTTTCAACCCAATCATAAAGATCTTTGAAATTAAATCATTGAAAAAAATCTAAAAAAATTGAAAAGGGTTATTTAAAGGCATTGAAATTTAGATGTCAGCGTTGGGGACAGCTACTTCCCAATAGAAAGTACCCTATAAATGATGATTTTGTATATATTTAGCTTATCACTATCTCATGTAATGCATTGGGTTTATATAGACCATAACATTTTCTAATTAAATATCTATGCCTAAATACCTAATTGTTTTGTAAATAGTTTTTATTGTTCAGGGACTGCATATTACACGAATTCGGTAGAATGGCCCATATATTTCCTTCAGAGGGGCAACTTCAGTCGAGGAGGGCAAAGGGCAGTTGCCCGGGCAACCTTAGCCCACTCCTGCACGTCCCTGCTACCATGCAGTATTTAACTCAGGAAGGTCGACGGTAGCTAGATGCCGCACGTGGTGAATTATGTCTCCAGGATAACTACATCCTATAGCAGAATTATGTCACATACGGTGATAATTAACATTTTACTAAAATCATGGATAGTATGAAGCTACTGTGAGCGACTACGTGCCAGTTAAACACTCTACCATGATGTTTTTACCTCAGGAAGGTCGACGGTAGCTAGATGCTGCTAACAACACGATAGCCTCTACTATCCAACGGGGGAGGCTCAGATTTGACAGAGGTCTGCCATTTGCTTATGCACCGAAGCACACAAACAGCTGATCCGATTGTCTGAAGGCCCCAGTGCGCTGAAGTCCATCCCCATTGGCTCTATGCCCTCCCCCCACTCTGAGAATAGCGGAGAGTGCGTTTGGGGAAAGTTTATTCAAACACTCCTGCTCTGCTGACGCGAAGGGAGGAGGCGAAAAACTGCCAACTCAATCACCTGATTACAGAACGGGTTGCTACCACCTTAGGTGTGTACGCAGCATTAGGTTGCAAAACCACTTTGTCACCAGCGATCGAGAACTGAAGGCACGATGGGCTGACGGACAGGGCTTGCATGTCACCAACGCGCTTTGCTGACACAAGTGCCAGCAACAACAACAACAGCGCAGTCTTTAATGAAACAAATGTTATGTCTGTCGTCTCAAGGGGCTTGAATGGTGGCCCTGTGAGAGCATGTAACACAATCAGCAGATCCCATTTGGGTATAAGGTGCCTGTCAGGGTACCCTGAGACACCTCACACCAGCCATAAAGCGTTGTTGTTGATGCCCCCCATGCCCGCCTTGGCCACGCCGGTACCCTGCATGGTGCCCATGGTGGTTGGGTACACCTGTGGGTAGAAGCCCCTGAAGGCCGACATTTGCTGGAACCCGTAGCTGGCAACAGCCGCGGCCTGTCCAACCAACACGTGCTCTGAGTGTGTGTGGCCGTGCGTGTGCGTTGATATATCTGCATAATTAATGAAAATGCATTTGATAACGTACTTATGAACATGAACATGAGAACATACAGTATTTTACCACAAGGAAGTGCACTTAGTGCACATTACTGGTATTGAGAGAGAGTATAGAGAGGTTTTGCCTTTAAGAACGATAAAAATATAAGTTGATAAGTTGATATAAAGTTGCTCAGTTGATTTAAAAGTTTGAAATTTGAGATGACACAAACATATCTTAATAAGTAATAAAAATGCATTTGATAATGTACTTACCAATATTGCAGTTTTTTGGTATTCAGTGTGAACATGAGAACATACAGTATTTTACCACAAGCAAGTGCACAAAGTGCCATCTCTGTTCTTGGCAATAAGAGGCGAGAGCTGGTAATATTGCCAATATAAAGAGAGCGGTTAGTTCTTTTGTAATCCTCACTGGTATTTAGGACAAATTCCTCTCAAACCTGTATGTGCTGACAGATCTGGGAGTAGTGCTTTTATTAAAAAGAAAGCAAATATTTCAGACACAAGGAAGTTCAAAGCACGCAATAAAGTGTGTGTATGTGTGAGTGTGTGTGTGAGTGTGTGTGTGAGTGTGTGTGTGTGTGTGTGTGTGTGTGTGTGTGTGTGTGTGTGTGTGTGTGTGTGTGTGTGTGTGTGTGTGTGAGTGAGTGTGTGTGTGTGTGTGTGTGTGTGTGTATGTGTATGTGTTTGTGTGTGAGAGAGATTTTGCCTTCAAGAACGAGTACAAAAGGTATAAGTAAACTATAATATGAATTTCCTGGAGGAAATACCAGTGCATGAAATGCAAATGTTAAGAAAGGAAGAAGTAAGGAAGAATAAGACAAGAGTGCCTATGGCTAAAGACAGTAAAGAGAGAGTGAAAAGTGAAAAGTTTGAAAGAAGAAGAAAAAATGGACTGAAACAGAGAGATGGAGTGTGAGACAGAGAAGTGGGACGGGGATAGAAAAAACACTTGTATGGAAGATCTACAGAGGGAGAGAATAAGTGAAAGTAGGAAAGAGAATGGACATAAGGGAGGAAGGAGATGTTTCAATGATCGATGGATAAAGTTGAATATGTAGACATGGCACGGAGACATGAAACGGAGGAACTAAAATAACGGAAGGGAGGATAGGGGACTGAAAGGTCAAAGAAGGCTGACAAAAAAGTTTTAAAAAAGTGTAGGAATAAAGTCAAAGAAGGCTGACAAAAAATGTTGAAAAAGGTGTAGGAATTGATGGACAGAGTAATTGAAAGAAGAATGGATAGGAGAGTGAACCGGAGTGGCTATGGATAATGAAATAAAGAGAGAGTGAAGTGGGAAAATATTGAAAGAAGGAGAGAAACATTAAGTGTGAGAGAAAGTAGAATGAGAGGGATAGAGAGAAGTATGGAGAGAAAACAAAGTACAGTATGGAAGGTGTCTCTTAATATTCTTAGTTATACAGTTGAATTGAGAGGGACAGAGAGAAGAGGAGCCTTGTAACCTTGGCCCAGGTGTCAGTGAAGCTCAGGTGCAAGCCAGATTCATGACCCTATGATGATGTCGCAATGGCACAATGTAAGCCAATGGGAACATTAAAAAATAAAAGGTAAGCCTACTACTTCTGTGCTTTCAGCCAGCTGCCTGTTGACATTTTCAGACAACAGTGAAGCTCGCTTTTTTTTGCACATCACACCTTTTAAAAGTAAACTTTTCTATTCAGAAGCTTTTTATCATCCATTTCGCCGTATCGCGCTCACCATTCACTCAAACGTAACGTTAGCCTACTACAGAGTTTGCGAGGCCAAAAAGAACATTAATCGCATGGAATGTACTGACTGATCTGGGAGAGGTGCTTTAATTAAAAACAAAGCAAATATTTCAGACACAAGGAAGTTCAAAGCACGCAATAAAGTGTGTGTATGTGTGAGTGTCTGTGTGTGTGTGTGTAGTTCTTTTGTAATCATCACTGGTATTTAGGACAAATTCCTCTCGAACCTGCATGTGCTGACTGATCTGGGGAGAAGTGCTTTAATTAAAAACAAAGCAAATATTTCAGACACAAGGAAGTTCAAAGCACGCAACCCTGTAATTTATGCTACGGTAAATAAGATAGTAACTGGTCAATGATTTGTTATGTGATGTTGTTATGTGAAGTGTTGTAGTAATCTTTGATCTTTGTGGATGTTTTGATGTTGTTATCAGTGTTTAACTTTGAACATTTATATTTTAGCGAGGACTTTCTAGTCTTAGAAGTTGAAGTATCAGGACGTAGTAATCTTCGATCTTTGTGGAAGTCTGATATTTTTTCAGTTTTTCTGGTTGAAGTAATAAAAGTCTATGTTTTAGAGTTTTAAGATTTAAGTAAGTAAGCTTTCTCACTTAACTTACTTGACAAAACTGAACTCCGAATAAAATCTTGAAAAATTAAGTAATTCTTATGTATATCACTCAACACTACTGATATCATGGGGGTTTAATCTGGCCCGAGGGGGTATGAATTGGCCTAGGCCAATTTAAACCCCGGAGTATGAATTGGCCTAGGCCATAATATACCCGGGGTATAATCTAGCCTAGGCCCCTTTAACCCCAGGTATACTCCGGGCCGGGGGTATACTATGGCCTGTTACACCGGGACAAACTAGGAATTCTTTAGGCCACCTTTGTAATCTTTAGAAATGTTTATGTTAATACGTGCAGTTTTCTTCAGTTAAAAAATGAGAGTGAGTGAGGTCATGTTTTGGGAAAATGCAACAATAGGGTCAGATCTGACCACAGTAGGTGTAGATGTTTTCCCTATAACAGACAGGCAATAGGGAAACCCATTTTGTAGAATCAATCAATTTTGTGGACCGGATAAACTGGTTGAATCTGAAGAGGCCGTTTGGCAGACTTATAATAATGAAATATAGAATAATTAACATTAGCTTGAAGTTGAACCTCATTCATTGCTATGCTCACCCTCCTGGTGACTGTCACGGCGGGTGAGTCCATCACGGGTCTGGTTAACCATCACAGCAGTAAAGGGGCTCAGAGCTTCCCGCTCACGGCACTGCAGGCTGGACTGGGACCATGAAGAGCCACATTGGTAGATGACATCTGTCCATCTCCATTGATCCACCCGTACACTTCATCCAGTGGTGTTTGGGGCAGACACAGGATCAGCTCCAGAGAGTTTTGAACTGCCTCCTCCATGAAGTTGAAGATCATTTCGGAGAGGAAGATCTTGTGCAGGTGTCCGTTGGTGGCCATTTTCTCCAGAATTGGCTTTGTCCTACAGTCTGGGATAGACGTGATTCTCCCCAAATGGGTGTCGAAGAGCATCTGATAAAAGTGGCAGCTAAGAGCCTTGGGGAAAATGTAAGTTGACATGGACACAATCATGGCAAATACGCTGTCAGCTGTGATGGCCGCTTCCTCAGCAATGTTTCTGGAGAGGAAGAGGAGACTCCTGTCACTGATAGGGCTGCTGCTACGCCCATCCCTGCTGCTCTCAGTGGGACTCTCCAGCCTTAGTGCGCCTCTCCTGATCCCCAAAGATGCAGCTGCCTCAAACTCAAGGCGGAGGATGCGCTGAACAGAGGAAGGCTTCCTGAAGGAAGAAGCATCTTGCATCATGGACTGCGCCCCTTTCACAGCAAAGGAGACAATTCCGCCAGCGACTGCCAGAAGCTCTGCATCCATTGGTCTGGTAGAGGTCCCCTCCAATAGACTTTGCCCTAGGCTCAATGGTGCAGCAGGAGGATGGACCGCCTTCTGGGGAAAATCTCTGCTCCGCTGGGCCACAGTCCTGTACTTGTTGAAGGCAGGCAGAATCACTTCTTTGATGGCTGCCAACACAGCTGCTGATCCCATCACAGCTTCGGATCAGCTCGATCACGTTGAGGTTCTGAACAGAAACAGGTAAATTATAGGCCAATTACATTTGATTTAGACATTTCAGAGATCTGTTACAGGCTCTATAGTTATTGGCATAGTTTGTTTCTTACCTTGCTTAGGTCATCAGAACTGGGTAGTCAGAGAGTGTGAGACAGGCACGTCCACAGATATTTTTGGGGGGCAGGTGCTCAAAAAAAAAATGGGCACCCTTCGCCAAAATTATTTAGGAAATTAAAAATAATAATAATAATTAAAGAACACAGTAGGATATTTTCAACTTATATATTTATTTTTGTTAACAAACTAACTCAAATTATCAAATTCCCTAGGCTCAGGACAGCATATGTGAACACATGCAGCACAGAACTATAATGTGCAAAGAGAAAGACCTTGAAAATGAAATACTGACAGGTGACAATCATTTTGGATCTGCTTTGATAGGCAATAATTAATCACCAGATAGACTTAATTATCACAATAGACATGATCTGACAGAATTCTTCTTATTAAATATGAATGAACAGACTTAAACTAGGTCATTAAAGACAGTTTAAACTCTCTTGCTCATGGCCTGTGAAAGTTTGTTGTCGGTAATGTTCCTTCTGGAAAGTCTTCAGAGTGTCCTTTTCCTTGTGCCATGTCCATCGGTGTGTTTCGCTTGACTGATTAGATCTCCTGTGACTTCTCTGATGAAAGAAACATTCTCAGGCTACGTCATCTCAAGGGATTTCTAGTTAACTTCCTAATGTCATTGTCTTTAAATCAATAAAGATGGGTAATTGGGTATGGAAAGAAAATGACGAACCATCCTTTAGAAACTTGTTAATCAAACGTCATCCCTTCACATGAGCCCACAGCATATCCCTCTGATACCTCTCTCTGCCCCTCTTCAGTGGATGGTAGAGTGATGGCCCTCCCCTTAGTATATTGAGATTGAAAATTAGCCTCTTGGGCACATTCCAATGCCAAGAGGGCCCAGGTAAGACGTACTGCTGGCCAGCCAAAACAGAAACTCCAGGACCATCCATGGCACCGCTCCTGGTTGAGCAGCTGCAGCAGACAGACTATGGAGGATCTGATGAGCTGGAAATCAGGGCGAGTGTCTTCCCCAGCAAAAATAATACCGGAGAAGGGGCACTTCCATGTTCAGCTTGGCATACCGTACGCCACCCTGAAATTGATGACATGTAAATAATGTTAAACAGTTGTTCATCAAAGATGTTAATTATTCATGAATTATTCCATCCATTTGACATAGACAGGGCACATTAATGAACATCACTGTAAATATCCCATAATATGTAAATGATTGTACTGTGATAATCGACATTTTACTAAAATCACGGATAGAATGAAGCTACCGTGAGCGACCACCTGCCAGTTAGACACTCTACCATGCAGGGACGTGCACAGGAATTTTGAAGGGCAGTTGCTCTGCCCTGGAAAAAAGGGGCAACACATTATTTTTTGTCACCGCCGTTGCCACGCCCTGTCATCTGATCGCAAATTTTGCCAATATCATTTCAAACTCTCTCTAACCGTTGCTGCCACGCCCCCGTCATCTGATCGCAAATTTAGCCAATTTCATTTTAACCTCTCTCTTACCGCCGCTGCCACGCCCCCGTCCCCTGATCGCAAATATATATATTTCCTTCAGAGGGGCAACTTCAGTCGAGGAGGGCAAAGGGCAGTTGCCCGGGCAACCTTAGCCCACTCCTGCACGTCCCTGCTACCATGCAGTATTTAACTCAGGAAGGTCGACGGTAGCTAGATGCCGCACGTGGTGAATTATGTCTCCAGGATAACTACATCCTATAGCAGAATTATGTCACATACGGTGATAATTAACATTTTACTAAAATCATGGATAGTATGAAGCTACTGTGAGCGACTACGTGCCAGTTAAACACTCTACCATGATGTTTTTACCTCAGGAAGGTCGACGGTAGCTAGATGCTGCTAACAACACGATAGCCTCTACTATCCAACGGGAGAGGCTCAGATTTGACAGAGGTCTGCCATTTGCTTATGCACCGAAGCACACAAACAGCTGATCCGATTGTCTGAAGGCCCCAGTGCGCTGAAGTCCATCCCCATTGGCTCTATGCCCTCCCCCCACTCTGAGAATAGCGGAGAGTGCGTTTGGGGAAAGTTTATTCAAACACTCCTGCTCTGCTGACGCGAAGGGAGGAGGCGAAAAACTGCCAACTCAATCACCTGATTACAGAACGGGTTGCTACCACCTTAGGTGTGTACGCAGCATTAGGTTGCAAAACCACTTTGTCACCAGCGATCGAGAACTGAAGGCACGATGGGCTGACGGACAGGGCTTGCATGTCACCAACGCGCTTTGCTGACACAAGTGCCAGCAACAACAACAACAGCGCAGTCTTTAATGAAACAAATGTTATGTCTGTCGTCTCAAGGGGCTTGAATGGTGGCCCTGTGAGAGCATGTAACAAAATCAGCAGATCCCATTTGGGTATAAGGTGCCTGTCAGGGTACCCTGAGACACCTCACACCAGCCATAAAGCGTTGTTGTTGATGCCCCCCATGCCCGCCTTGGCCACGCCGGTACCCTGCATGGTGCCCATGGTGGTTGGGTACACCTGTGGGTAGAAGCCCCTGAAGGCCGACATTTGCTGGAACCCGTAGCTGGCAACAGCCGCGGCCTGTCCAACCAACACGTGCTCTGAGTGTGTGTGGCCGTGCGTGTGCGTTGATATATCTGCATAATTAATGAAAATGCATTTGATAACGTACTTATGAACATGAACATGAGAACATACAGTATTTTACCACAAGGAAGTGCACTTAGTGCACATTACTGGTATTGAGAGAGAGTATAGAGAGGTTTTGCCTTTAAGAACGATAAAAATATAAGTTGATAAGTTGATATAAAGTTGCTCAGTTGATTTAAAAGTTTGAAATTTGAGTTGACACAAACATATCTTAATAAGTAATAAAAATGCATTTGATAATGTACTTACCAATATTGCAGTTTTTTGGTATTCAGTGTGAACATGAGAACATACAGTATTTTACCACAAGCAAGTGCACAAAGTGCCATCTCTGTTCTTGGCAATAAGAGGCGAGAGCTGGTAATATTGCCAATATAAAGAGAGCGGTTAGTTCTTTTGTAATCCTCACTGGTATTTAGGACAAATTCCTCTCAAACCTGTATGTGCTGACAGATCTGGGAGTAGTGCTTTAATTAAAAAGAAAGCAAATATTTCAGACACAAGGAAGTTCAAAGCACGCAATAAAGTGTGTGTATGTGTGAGTGTGTGTGTGAGTGTGTGTGTGTGTGTGTGTGTGTGTGTGTGTGTGTGTGTGTGTGTGTGTGTGTGTGTGTGTGTGTGTGTGTGTGTGTGTGTGTGAGTGAGTGTGTGAGTGTGTGTGTGTGTGTGTGTGTGTATGTGTATGTGTTTGTGTGTGAGAGAGATTTTGCCTTCAAGAACGAGTACAAAAGGTATAAGTAAACTATAATATGAATTTCCTGGAGGAAATACCAGTGCATGAAATGCAAATGTTAAGAAAGGAAGAAGTAAGGAAGAATAAGACAAGAGTGCCTATGGCTAAAGACAGTAAAGAGAGAGTGAAAAGTGAAAAGTTTGAAAGAAGAAGAAAAAATGGACTGAAACAGAGAGATGGAGTGTGAGACAGAGAAGTGGGACGGGGATAGAAAAAACACTTGTATGGAAGATCTACAGAGGGAGAGAATAAGTGAAAGTAGGAAAGAGAATGGACATAAGGGAGGAAGGAGATGTTTCAATGATCGATGGATAAAGTTGAATATGTAGACATGGCACGGAGACATGAAACGGAGGAACTAAAATAACGGAAGGGAGGATAGGGGACTGAAAGGTCAAAGAAGGCTGACAAAAAAGTTTTAAAAAAGTGTAGGAATAAAGTCAAAGAAGGCTGACAAAAAAAGTTGAAAAAGGTGTAGGAATTGATGGACAGAGTAATTGAAAGAAGAATGGATAGGAGAGTGAACCGGAGTGGCTATGGATAATGAAATAAAGAGAGAGTGAAGTGGGAAAATATTGAAAGAAGGAGAGAAACATTAAGTGTGAGAGAAAGTAGAATGAGAGGGATAGAGAGAAGTATGGAGAGAAAACAAAGTACAGTATGGAAGGTGTCTCTTAATATTCTTAGTTATACAGTTGAATTGAGAGGGACAGAGAGAAGAGGAGCCTTGTAACCTTGGCCCAGGTGTCAGTGAAGCTCAGGTGCAAGCCAGATTCATGACCCTATGATGATGTCGCAATGGCACAATGTAAGCCAATGGGAACATTAAAAAATAAAAGGTAAGCCTACTACTTCTGTGCTTTCAGCCAGCTGCCTGTTGACATTTTCAGACAACAGTGAAGCTCGCTTTTTTTTGCACATCACACCTTTTAAAAGTAAACTTTTCTATTCAGAAGCTTTTTATCATCCATTTCGCCGTATCACGCTCACCATTCACTCAAACGTAACGTTAGCCTACTACAGAGTTTGCGAGGCCAAAAAGAACATTAATCGCATGGAATGTACTGACTGATCTGGGAGAGGTGCTTTAATTAAAAACAAAGCAAATATTTCAGACACAAGGAAGTTCAAAGCACGCAATAAAGTGTGTGTATGTGTGAGTGTCTGTGTGTGTGTGTGTAGTTCTTTTGTAATCATCACTGGTATTTAGGAAAAATTCCTCTCGAACCTGCATGTGCTGACTGATCTGGGGAGAAGTGCTTTAATTAAAAACAAAGCAAATATTTCAGACACAAGGAAGTTCAAAGCACGCAACCTTGTAATTCATGCTACGGTAAATAAGATAGTAACTGGTCAATGATTTGTTATGTGATGTTGTTATGTGAAGTGTTGTAGTAATCTTTGATCTTTGTGGATGTTTTGATGTTGTTCAGTGTTTAACTTTGAACATTTATATTTTAGCGAGGACTTTCTAGTCTTAGAAGTTGAAGTATCAGGACGTAGTAATCTTCGATCTTTGTGGAAGTCTAATATTTTTTCAGTTTTTCTGGTTGAAGTAATAAAAGTCTATGTTTTAGAGTTTTAAGATTTAAGTAAGTAAGCTTTCTCACTTAACTTACTTGACAAAACTGAACTCCGAATAAAATCTTGAAAAATTAAGTAATTCTTATGTATATCACTCAACACTACTGATATCATGGGGGTTTAATCTGGGCCGAGGGGGTATGAATTGGCCTAGGCCAATTTAAACCCCGGAGTATGAATTGGCCTAGGCCATAATATACCCGGGGTATAATCTAGCCTAGGCCCCTTTAACCCCAGGTATACTCCGGGCCGGGGGTATACTATGGCCTGTTACACCGGGACAAACTAGGAATTCTTTAGGCCACCTTTGTCATCTTTAGAAATGTTTATGTTAATATGTGCAGTTTTCTTCAGTTTAAAAATGAGAGTGAGTGAGGTCATGTTTTGGGAAAATGCAACAATAGGGTCAGATCTGACCACAGTAGGTGTAGATGTTTTCCCTATAACAGACAGGCAATAGGGAAACCCATTTTGTAGTATCAATCAATTTTGTGGACCGGATAAACTGGTTGAATCTGAAGAGGCCGTTTGGCAGACTAATAATAATGAAATATAGAATAATTAACATTAGCTTGAAGTTGAACCTCATTCATTGCTATGCTCACCCTCCTGGTGACTGTCACGGCGGGTGAGTCCATCACGGGTCTGGCTAACCATCACAGCAGTAAAGGGGCTCAGAGCTTCCCGCTCACGGCACTGCAGGCTGGACTGGGACCATGAAGAGCCACATTGGTAGATGACATCTGTCCATCTCCATTGATCCACCCGTACACTTCATCCAGTGGTGTTTGGGGCAGACACAGGATCAGCTCCAGAGAGTTTTGAACTGCCTCCTCCATGAAGTTGAAGATCATTTCGGAGAGGAAGATCTTGTGCAGGTGTCCGTTGGTGGCCATTTTTCCAGAATTGGCTTTGTCCTGCAGTCTGGGATAGACGTGATTCTCCCCAAATGGGTGTCGAAGAGCATCTGATAAAAGTGGCAGCTAAGAGCCTTGGGGAAAATGTAAGTTGACATGGACACAATCATGGCAAATACGCTGTCAGCTGTGATGGCCGCTTCCTCAGCAATGTTTCTGGAGAGGAAGAGGAGACTCCTGTCACTGATAGGGCTGCTGCTACGCACATCCCTGCTGCTCTCAGTGGGACTCTCCAGCCTTAGTGCGCCTCTCCTGATCCCCAAAGATGCAGCTGCCTCAAACTCAAGGCGGAGGATGCGCTGAACAGAGGAAGGCTTCCTGAAGGAAGAAGCATCTTGCATCATGGACTGCGCCCCTTTCACAGCAAAGGAGACAATTCCGCCAGCGACTGCCAGAAGCTCTGCATCCATTGGTCTGGTAGAGGTCCCCTCCAATAGACTTTGCCCTAGGCTCAATGGTGCAGCAGGAGGATGGACTGCCTTCTGGGGAAAATCTCTGCTCCGCTGGGCCACAGTCCTGTACTTGTTGAAGGCAGGCAGAATCACTTCTTTGATGGCTGCCGACACAGCTGCTGATCCCATCACAGCTTCGGATCAGCTCGATCACGCTGAGGTTCTGAACAGAAACAGGTAAATTATAGGCCAATTACATTTGATTTAGACATTTCAGAGATCTGTTACAGGCTCTATAGTTATTGGCATAGTTTGTTTCTTACCTTGCTTAGGTCATCAGAACTGGGTAGTCAGAGAGTGTGAGACAGGCACGTCCACAGATATTTTTGGGGGGCAGGTGCTCAAAAAAAAAATGGGCACCCTTCGCCAAAATTATTTAGGAAATTAAAAATAATAATAATAATTAAAGAACACAGTAGGATATTTTCAACTTATATATTTATTTTTGTTAACAAACTAACTCAAATTATCAAATTCCCTAGGCTCAGGACAGCATATGTGAACACATGCAGCACAGAACTATAATGTGCAAAGAGAAAGACCTTGAAAATGAAATACTGACAGGTGACAATCATTTTGGATCTGCTTTGATAGGCAATAATTAATCACCAGATAGACTTAAGTATCACAATAGACATGATCTGACAGAATTCTTCTTATTAAATATGAATGAACAGACTTAAACTAGGTCATTAAAGACAGTTTAAACTCTCTTGCTCATGGCCTGTGAAAGTTTGTTGTCGGTAATGTTCCTTCTGGAAAGTCTTCAGCGTGTCCTTTTCCTTGTGCCATGTCCATCGGTGTGTTTCGCTTGACTGATTAGATCTCCTGTGACTTCTCTTCTCTGACATTCCCAGGCTACGTCATCTCAAGGGATTTCTAGTTAACTTCCTAATGTCATTGTCTTTAAATCAATAAAGATGGGTAATTGGGTATGGAAAGAAAATGACGAACCATCCTTTAGAAACTTGTTAATCAAACGTCATCCCTTCACATGAGCCCACAGCATAAGAGACCAATGCTCTAGTGTTTCATTCACATTTCTCTCCTCAACCCTTGCAGGTTTACTGGTCCCTTGCTCTACTTCTTCCCCTGCTGGTGCAGTCTCTCCCCATCACTGAGGAGGGCCTGCCTATTGACTGTGAGGATGTCTTCAGAAACGGATCGATTCACAGTGGCGTTAACACCATCTACCCTGTAGGACAGGAAGTGCCTATGGAGGTGTACTGTGACAAGGGCTGCATTGACAATGACAACCATCAAGGCCAAGTTAGTAGAAGTGTTGCTTTTGAGCCAATGACATAATGCCTTTTCTTTCAGATAGAGCTCAAGTGAGCACCTCTCTAGACCCACTGCAGGTTGCCAACTGCACCGAGGTTGGAGTGGAAGATGCCATCATCTACCTGCTTCAGTGAGCCCACTCTCACCTGGACAAAGCAGGCAGCAGATGTTTGGCATTCACCTGGAAAACAGACTGGAAATGTAACACTGAGGCTGTTTCCAAGCATCAGCTCTGCGGTTTACCCACTTTTACCCAAAGTGACATATAGGGCCCTATTTTAACGATCAGAAACGCAAGTAGGACAGCGCCAAACGCAAGTAGCTGTGTGGGCGGCTCTATGGCGCATTTGCTATTATAACGGCGGAAAAAACACACTTGCGCCCGACGCAAATGTCAAATGGGTTGGTCCAAAGGAGGTTACTCAGCCATAGGTGTGGTTTGGGCGTAATATGCAATAAACCAATCAGAGTGTCATCTCACATTCCCTTTAAGAGCGAGGAGCGCATATTCCATAGCGGCTTGTTATTATAATGGCGGAATTACCTGGAGGAAGACCGTGAGGCCACCAGAACGTTTGTTACCAGAAACAATCACGGCAATATTTTCCCATGCTTGTTTGGAGAAATGATTCTTCTTTTCATTTCTCGTTTGTATTTTTTCAGTTACTAGCATTCGTTTTTTGGTGGCAACATATTTGAAATAAAAGTCACAAAAACATACTTTCCGATTGTTTTGGGTTCACCCTCACTGAATCACTAGGTTATGTATGCATGGTAATAATATTGCACCCATCGGCACATGCAGTTCAACCTCACGTCTTCTAAAGTCCTCTAATCTATCCTCATTTATGTCATTGACACATCCATGATTCATGGCAATGTTGTGTAAAACACTGGGGGGGCACATATGTGAATACGTATGCTTAGCCCTCTCTTTGCTGTCGGGTGTTCCCCAGCATGTCGGACTAGACCTGACGTAACTGCATGTATAGCCGAACTTATTGCAGACTGTGATAGGGACACTGTGCGTCTGTCCCCAGCTCATCTGCCAGAGAGAGAGCGTGCGTGTGTGTGTGCGTGTGTGTGTGTGTGTGTGTGTGTGTGTGTGTGTGTGTGTGTGTGTATGTGTGTGTGTATGTGTGTGTGTGTGTATGTGTGTGTGTGTGCGCGCGCGTGCGGCCAGCCACTGATCAGGCTCTCCTCTCTTCCGATCTCTCCCTCTCCCTCCCTTTTCTCCTTATCTCGCCGCAGACTGTGATATGGACAGTGTGCGTGTGTCCCCAGCTCATCTGCCAGGAGATGGCAGACATCAGAACTGCCATTACAATTAACCTGAATCATTTGGGTCAATGTGTACACTAGATGTATGCCTATTTTTTAAATATATTGGATATGGATATCACAATGATTTCCTCATGTGGTAAATACTTTATTTTCCTTGTAATTATATATGGCTTGCCAAAAAATTGGTGTAAATCTCGCGTGTAGACGAGAGAAGTAAAGTGTAGGCTACTGTGCAGCCAAGCACGCGTCCTTAAAATAGCGTTGTGAATACCCGCCACCCGCCACGCGCCTCTGACATTAGACTAGCTTTTTTCTGGTCAATAGCGCACGGCGCACGGCGTTGTTTTGAAACTGCAAAATACCACTTGCACCAGAGAAACGCCTTCTCTGTTCCGCCCCCGCCCATGTCGGCGCGCGCCTCTGGAGGGAAAATCCCGCTGTGCGCCGGGTGCAAGATAGGAATGTTACATGCGTCGGTGACAATGTCAATTGCACTGGGTGCAAGATAGGGCCCATAGTGTGTTTTAATCAGTGTTTGAGAACATATGGTTTTAGCCCCCTGCTCTACTAGTTGGTCCATCAGGAACAGGGCAGGTCTATTGGCTGTTAGGTAGTTAGCTTTATAGCTGTAGATATTTCATTTTCTGTAGGACACTCATTACGACTGTATATAATATATATATTACCATTGAGGATTCCCATTAATTAAGAGAGCTTTTGGATCAGTCTGAGATTTAATTAGGATCAATACTTATACAATCTATAACACCAATATCTTGTCCTACAACAGACAACAATATATTAACAATGACAGCCCTTTCTCTTGAAAATACTGAGTAAGCAAAATTAACAGATTCAGAGTGATCAGATACATCTCCAGTTGCCCGAAAGTTTACCATCATCATCATCATCATCAACCACCCTCCCTCCACCCGATGACATTCTGATATTCAGATTGAATGTATGGTGCTACTGACCACAGTACACCAGAGCACACAAGTCCTATTAGGGGAAGTCTTAATGAGACTATCATTATTTTGAAGTCCTTTGATGGCTATGGTTCACTATTGTCAGTGTCTGGATCAGAGTCACTGTAGTCTGCCACTAGAGATCTGAGAGAGCTGCTTGCATGATGCTCCTTCGGCCCACAATCCCCTCCTTCTGATGATCTACCGGTCATGTTACCTTGTGGACGTGTCCCTACTGGCATTTACATACCCAAATGTATCAACCCCCGTCTCCTTTCCTTTCTGTGTCATCTGTGTCACATTCAAATCTGTCCCATTGGATTCCCCCGTCTCCTGTGAATGGTTCCCCGAATAAGCACTGGAGGCTGTTGCCGTGGCACCCCTCCCAGGGTCCGAGTCTCGGCGCTGGGGAGCGGATGGAGCCGAGGCAAGCTACGACGACTCGGGTCTGGGGTCCCCGCTCCTTCTGCGCACCAGGCTGAGGGTGCTGGTGGCTGGGGAGCTCAGGGCTTTGGTGAAGTTGAACCACGAGCGTGAGGCGATCTCCTTGCGCTTGCTCTGCTGGCGGTCGTCATAGGCTGCAGAGAGAATGTGAAGAGTACATGGGTGGGGGGGAGGGACGAGAGCAAGTTAAAGATGTGTTCACAAGCATCATGGTAATTAACACCTAGTCACACTCTTAAAATCAACTGTGCCTATGCTCTCCTTACTGTACATACATAATATTCTCTTACACTATTGGAAATCTTAAAGCCACTTCAGCTACTAATGGTTCTGCTTCTATAATGACTGCAACAGTACACCCTAAGCTGTAACGAGCTTTAACACTTGTTTGCAATCTTTTCATTGTTGGCTGGCTATGGTCACCCAAAGCTAAACTCGCTATTCCAACAAAGAAATCCAAACCAGAATTAGCAGATTCTTGTCCAATTCCTGATTCTTGTCCAAAACTGATCTGAAAACAACCCATAAGTATGAGGTGCAGTTAGTAGCTACACCAGCAGGAGTCAATATCCCTTGACATGAGCTGACAGAACTACCTGGCATCCACATCCATACAACAGGAGACAAAGCCGTGTTTCTATTATCGGGCCAAATCTGGGCGAGCTGGTGTGTGCCAAGGCGAGTTGCGTTTCCAACTGGCCTCATTTCTCCTCATGCCCCAACATTTACCATCTCTGGACTCCAAACCACCATCAACGCTGCATTTTACTGATGATGGTTAACTGGACTCATCTCTAATTTTCATCTCAAGCTTTTCTATGAAACTATACAGTTTACTTTTGAATAGTTCACAACAAACTTGTTTTACATTTATCTTTAAACAAATATGAGCCTCCATTTGAGAATAGTGTTTGTTATGTTTAATCAATGAATTATTCCTTTATTTATGTGTATTTTCACTGTGAACTCACTCAGCTACCTCAACTGGAAAGCACTTCGGTTCAATTCCTCCCCATTTAAACTAAAACATCTTGCGCCTCTTGTTTTACCTGTCAACACATAGCTTTGACAAAATGTGTATCTGTACTGCATGTGTGCGATAATGTGAGATAAAACGCTCAAGGAAATAGATACCAGAGATGCTCAAATAAGGTTACGGGAACTTTCATAAGCTAAAGGAAGCACTGGGAACAGGTTAAAATATTCCATTGTCAGATAAGATATGAACAATGAGTTCACATATTTTGTAGATTTACTGACAGACTAATTGATTTATAGCCTCAGGTTTTGATGCATTTCTGTACTGCATGTGGGCAGGCATTTGAATCTGAGTGTGCGATAATGTGAGATAAAACGCTCAAGGAAATACATACCAGAGATAATTAAGTAAGGTTATGAGAGATAGGTTACGAGATCTCTCATAAGCTATGGAAGCACTGGAAACAGGCTAAATTCCTCCCTAGACAGACAAGATATGAACAATGAGATCACATATTTTGTAGATTTACTGACTGACAAGTGCATAAGATTAAAAAGATATTAACCAAGTACATAACATTAAAGTGGTGTGCAAATACATTGATACAGCCGCGGAAAAAATTAAGAGACCACTTCAAAATTATCAGTTTCTCTGGTTTTACTATTTATTGCTATGTGTTAAAGTAAAATGTACATTTTAGTTTTATTCTATAACATACTGGCAACATTCCTACCAAATTTCAAATAAAAATATTGTCATTTAGATCATTTATTTGCAGAAAAATGACAATTGGTCAAAATAGCAAAAAAGATGCAGTGTCTTCAGATCTCGAATAATGCAAAGAAAACAAGCTCATATTCATTTTTAAACTACACAATACTAATGCTTTAACTTAGGAAGAGTTCAGAAATCAATATTTGGTGGAATAACCTTGATTTAAAATCACAACTTTCATGTGTCTTGGCATGCTCTCCACCAGCCTTTCACATTGCCGTTGGGTGACTTTATGCTACTCCTGGCGCAAGAATTCAAGCAGCTCGGCTTCTTTTCATGGCTTGTGATCATCCATCTTCCTCTTGATCACATTTCAGAGTTTTTTTTATGGGATTCAGGTCTCGAAATTGGGCTGGCCATGACAGGGTCCTGATCTGGTGATACTCCATCCACACCTTTACTGGCCTGGCTGTGTGGCATGGAGCATTGCCCTGCTGGAAAAAACATCTCTGATGAGTCCAATTTTCAGCTTTGCCCAACACATGGTCGTCTGATGGTTAGACGGAGACCTGGAGAGGCCTACAAGCCACAGAGTCTTGCACCTACTGTGAAATTGGACTCATCAGAGAAGACGAACTAGGAGACCCTCCAGTCGGCTTTGGTTCAATCCTTATGGTCTTTTACAAACCTCAGCCAGGCAAAGTACAACGTTGTCCCGGAAGAAAAACTTGCTTCCTTTTGCTCTGACAATGTTCCCCAACTCTGAGAAGTGTTTTTTCCAGCAGGGCAATGCTCCATGCCACACAGCCAGGCCAGTAAAGGTGTGGATGGAGTATCACCAGATCAGGACCCTGTCATGGCCAGCCCAATTTCGAGACCTGAATCCCATAAAAAAAACTCTGAAATGTGATCAAGAGGAAGATGGATGGTCACAAGCCATGAAAAGAAGCCGAGCTGCTTGAATTCTTGCGCCAGGAGTAGCATAAAGTCACCCAACGGCAATGTGAAAGGCTGGTGGAGAGCATGCCAAGACACATGAAAGTTGTGATTTTAAATCAAGGTTATTCCACCAAATATTGATTTCTGAACTCTTCCTAAGTTAAAGCATTAGTATAGTGTAGTTTAAAAATGAATACGAGCTTGTTTTCTTTGCATTATTCGAGATCTGAAGACACTGCATCTTTTTTGCTATTTTGACCAATTGTCATTTTTCTGCAAATAAATGATCTAAATGACAATATTTTTATTTGAAATTTGGTAGGAATGTTGGCAGTAGGTTATAGAATAAAACAAAAATGTACATTTTACTTTAACACATACCAATAAATAGTAAAACCAGAGAAACTGATAATTTTGAAGTGGTCTCTTAATTTTTTCCGCGGCTGTATATTTAACACACCATGAGGTGATAATTCCAGTTTTTTAAAGTGAACGAGAAAGTCAAATCTCTACCACTTTGCTCCTCTGATGAGCGTTTGTTGTCTTTGCCGTCTGTCTCCAGCAAGAGATCGCAGTCAAGACTCTTTTCATTCATGGCACATCAGTGGTGGAATGAGCTACTTAGTACTGTCTGTTCCAGTAACAGCCTTGGTACATTTCAAATGTGATATAGTAACATATATTTTCTGACTATGTACTTTATTGTCAAATGTCTAAAGTAGTCTTTAATAAAATTACATTGTAGATGAAGTGCGAGGAGAGAGAAAGGAGAAAAAACACTTTCACATCATTACAGAAGACACAAGTTATGTACCGCAACATCAAACTTAATGGTAGATTTTCATACTATATCTTGCCTGAAAAGATAGTGGCATCTCATAAAGTCGATACACTATAAAGCCAACTTCTTTCTTTTAACGGAAATACCAGGTTCGCTGTGTGTCTTGCACAGGCCCGGGGACAAGATGATCTCCACACCCTCCCTGAGCACAGCAGATGCTGATTGTCTGCCTATTGCAGGTTCTTGCGACTGGCAACTTCACTTCATAGAATCATTACTAACTAACGAGAACATTCACACCTCACTTCATGCACTTCAGAATAAAGGTATCTCCTTACAAATTAAAACACCTTCAGATTAATATCGATTAACCATCAATAAAGTAGATAGATAAAGTAAAAGATTCTCCCATACTGTCAATAATGTAAAGAGATAATTTAACATTTCTATTAACTGTTCTTTAACAAAACAACATAAATCAGTTATTTTACCCTTAACTTCAAATAATTAATTAATCTACCTTTTTATAAACTAATCTTCAATTAATAATAATTCACAACAAACACGGCTTTGTCTCCTGTTGTATGGATGTGGATGCCAGGTAGTTCTGTCAGCTCATGGCAAGGGATGTTGACTCCTGCTGGTGTAGCTACTAACTGCACCTCATACTTGTGGATTGTTTTCAGATCAGCTGTGGTACAAATTGGACAAGAATCGGTTTGGACTTTTTTGTTGGAAAAGCAAGCTTATCTTGGGGTGATAGTAGCCAGCCAACAATGAAAAGATTGCAAACAAATACATTAGCTGATCAACTGTCAGTGTAGGACTTTTGCCATTGTTCAAGTTTATTGTTGCGCTCGTTCATGTACGTTCAGTGTCCTCAACCTGGCAACCTGCAGTACCCATTTTAAATGCTTGCTGTCAGTGTTACATATTGGTTCTTTAAGATTCACAGTGCTTCATGTCCTATACCTGCATGGTCTCATGGTTCCTCAGTGCTTCATGTCCGATACCTGCAGGGTCTCATGGTTCCTCAGTGCTTCATGTCCCATACCTGCATGGTCTCATGGTTCCTCAGTGCTTCATGTCCCATACCTGCATGGTCTCATGGTTCCTCAGTGCTTCATGTCCCATACCTGCATGGTCTCATGGTTCCTCAGTGCTTCATGTCCCATACCTGCATGATCTCATGGTTCCTCAGTGCTTCATGTCCCATACCTGAATGATCTCATGGTTCCTCTGGATAATCAAGATGCAACTGATTAGTGATGACAGCATACCTACCGCATACTCTCAAGGCTCATATAAAAGTGCCCAATTTGTGAAGTTAAGCTTATCTATTTGGCAGATGCTTTTATCCAAAATAACATCCACAAAGTGAGAAACGTGGTTCTGTTAATCTACATTCTACAAGTTTACTTTCTGTTAAAAGGTAGTTTTTTTATGTAACAAAACAAGTCATACTGGTTGCACTTCTACAACTTTGTTTATACACCCACCTCTGTCACCTGCTCAAAGGCGTAATCCACACTGCACTATAAAAGAATTGGTGAGTGTAAGTATTGGAGTGATAACCCCGGGACAGCTGCACGTAAACAAAGGTGAGATTATAATTAGCATCTGTGGCAAAGCAATTACAAGAGTTTACTACTAATTATTAGTTGACATTTTAAGTATTTGTCAGACACCTTAGTGCAATTTATAAGGCATGTGGTTACAAAAATAGGGTAACGTTATTCATAGTGTGTCCTTAATATACCACATAATAATAACCGCATTTTGACAAATTCTGTGCTTTCCTTGCATTTGTAGACACCAGAGCTGGGCACCATGATGGTGAGTGACAGCAGAAATGCACTTTTTGGTTAAGTTTAAAAAAAACTATTGAATATCAGAGGCCACCAAGTAAGGGTGATTAATAATGTTAATATGTATGAGCTGCAGAAAACTATGAAAGGATTTGGACATCATCGTACATCATAGAATCATATCTTTGATGTTGTCATGACTCATATCTCCAGTATTTAAAATTAGTTCCAAGGTCAACCACAATGGGTGTATTTGTGTCACCTCTTAAAGGTGGAGGCCATGATCCTAATCCTGTACACTTTTTGTCAAATTCAGCTAATTGCTCCTCATGGTCCTTAAGCTGTCCGTTCAGTGAGCGTGCTCAAAAAAAAGTGCTTGGACACAGTTTTGGTTCTGTAAAGGGGAAACGTAGTGACTCGGACCAAGATTTAAACAATTCTAGCAAATAAACACGTTGAAATGAAAGGGTTTAATTTGATTGGATGTTGAGCTCAAATATCAACAATCTTTCAGCCAAATTGTGAATTGTGCCTTTAATTTAATCTATTTATATTGTGAATGAAGCAAAAGCATTTATTAAGGACAAAACCAGTAAAGCGATTTGACTCTAAACCAATGCTCAAGTGTTTTATTCCATTTCTTTGCCCAACCCTTGCAGGTTTACTGGTCCCTTGCTCTACTTCTTCCCCTGCTGGTGCAGTCTCTCCCCATCACTGAGGAGGGCCTGCCTATTGACTGTGAGGATGTCTTCAGAAACGGATCGATTCACAATGGCATTTACACCATCTACCCTGTAGGACAGGAGGTGCCTATGGAGGTGTACTGTGACATGGGCTGCACTGACAATGAAAGCCATCAAGGCCATTGGACAGTGAGTACCAATGTTGCTTCGGTGCTAGTGGCATCATACTTTGGCATGAAACTTTTACCTTAAGGCTAACTGTACAATCTAGCTTTGACCGGAGGTTTATGGCATGTTCACACAATATGAACCTCAAACATTTCTGTGCATGGCCCAAAGAGAGTATAATACGTCTGTTTTACATGGTCTACCATAACCTACATGCTTCTAACACCTTTACATCAGGTGATCATGAGGAGAATGGATGGCACTGTGAATTTTGACAGGCCATACAGTCATTACGAGGAGGGATTTGGAGACAAGAATGGAGAGTTCTGGCTGGGTAAGATATCGACAATCACCTGTATTTCATTAGGCAGGGTTCCCAATTCGGTTTAACAAAATGTGGTCGATATTTGAGCTCAACAGCCAATAAAATGACAACCCTCCCTTCTGTGCTCCTGAAGCACGTTTGTTAATTGTTTCTGGCTCGGCCCAAGACCCTATGTTTGTCCCCTTTTTTATTTCCATTCCAGACATGCAAACCTAGTTTTTTTATTTCCATTGTTTGTTCATGATTGTACCAACAACATTTTGGTGGCATTTGCCTTTAGGTCTCCAGAACATGCATCTCCTCACATGGAGGACAAAGTATATGTTGAGAGTGGACATGGAGGACTTTGAGGAGGGGAAGGTCTATGCTCTGTACGGAACCTTCTATCTAGAATCAAAGTCGGACGGGTACAGACTTCGTTTAGTTGACTTCAAAAATGGCGGTGCAGGTAAGAGTGATCTCATTTCACCTCTTTGCTTCTGCTTTGAAGGTGCATTGTGTAGGTTTAAGTGGCATTTAGTGGAGAGGTTGCAGATAACAACCAGCTGAACACCCCACCCTCATCCATCCCCTTTCAAGCATGTAGGATAACCTATGATGGCTGTCAGTTAGCATAAGAATGTGAAAGGCGCTCTCCGGAGCAAGTGTTATGGTTTGCCCAATCTGAGCTTCTTGACAACATGGAGAAACATGGCAATGAAACGTGGCAATGAAACGTGGCAATGCCACATGGCAGACACTATGGAAGAGGACCTGCTCCTTATGTAGATATGAAGGGCTCATTCTTAGATAAACTCAACAATTATGTGATAAATGGTAGTATGGTATGGTATGATAGGTGATTATACTTTAATGAAAACAGATTTTTAAATACTATATTTAATTTCTGCTAATAGAACACCTTCAATCCTACACACTGTACCTGTACATGTTTAGTTTGTACAACACTATGCACTTCCATGCATGTTATTATTGTTAACTTGTTTAATTTGTAAAATTACCAATAAAATGCATTCTCCTTTCAGGTGATTCTCTGCGCCTTCACAACGGACAGAGGTTCTCTACCTTTGATAGGGACCAGGATGGCTGGTACTGGGGTCATTGCTATAAGGATCATAGATATGGAGGATTTTGGTATTTAGGGGGGAATGGGGGTTGCAGCGCGCTGAATGCCAACACAAATGGTCGATACCAATGGGAACATTACGGTAGCAATGATGGGTCTGGTTTGCTATGGAAGGGATGGACTCCGAACTCACTGAAGGCCATTTCTATGAAGGTTAAGAAGTTATCTTTGGATGAGCTAACTAGTTGAAGATGTCTCTGGTTTATTGGTCATATCCCAAATAAACTTTAACTGGTCATCCTGTTTAGGAATGGACCAAGACATTCTGAAATTAGATGTATTAAGAACAAACAGGGACTTTTCATAAAGTGATAAGTCATCACTTAATTTTTTCAGTAATTTACTGTTTTTGATCTGTCTTTACAAACATGTTGCATGTTGATGAATCATTGGGTGTTTCTCGGCTGTTCCATTCCTTAATTTGCCTTCTTTCTTTTAAATGAAGCCCCAAATAAATATTTCAACCTTGCCATCCAGAAATTATAATTTTTTTCTCAATTCTAATGTGTGTTCTGATGAAGTGAGGTGTTGAAGCACAGCTTTATGTGTTAATGCTGTGGTGAAGTGAACTAATCTGAATTTGTTTTGTCAAGATTAATCAAATGAGAAAATCTCCAGCATGTCTAAATGGTTTGGTCATCAACATCAGCATTGTAGCAGACTTTAACCCATTTGCGTGCGTCTCCCTTAAGACCCAGATGCTATGTGAGTGTAGCCGGCATTTCAAACATAGCCAATATCATCGTTTTCAGGTTCCGTGACCCAGTAGCGGCTGGTGGCTTATCTCACTGAGACTACTTAACATACGCGTGCGCAGACAGTCTTGTTCTTATAAATGCATCCCACAATAGTAGCAAAATGAGTGAAGGCTCAATCAGCTGACCTAAGGAAAGTGGCCTGCTTGTTCAGGGCAACACACAAGTCTCACACACAGACTCACTCAATTCAACACATATCATCTGGCCTCTCAGCACCTAGAATACCATTGTCAATGAGAGCCAGACAGGTTCCCTTTCAAATCACGTTCGCCTTTTCACAGAATTTATAGAGGCAAGAAGTGCAACTAAATGTACACAAAACAAAATGGGACAAAAGTATTGCGACAATAATAGGCTACTATTGCCGCTTGCAAACATACTACAATACTATCCGCCTCAATCTTCCCTGCTGCTGGTTTAAAAAGTATTGGTCACACATTGCCTACAATAGCACAATAGGTCTACATGAAAGACTGAAGGGTAATGCATCAGGCTACAGCAAGCCAATGTGTTGGAGGGGGAAAGCATTCTGACTCACCAGTTACTACAAGTTGTACTTGTTTCTTGTTATCCAGGGATTATTACTTGAGGACGAAGCTTTTTCAGAATACAGTAATTGAATACATTTTGTATCAAAGAAATGCACAAGTATCCGCAGTTTTCACATAGTCCACTGATACGATGAAGTGTCAAGTGTTGAAAAAGTGGACATGGTATTGAGAAAATGATTTTTAAAACTTGTATGCCTCAATTGATGGCTGGTTAGATCTCTAGCTTAATGTCAGCCACAAGGCACCCCACTGAGGAAAAAAACATTATTCACAGCCAAGTACGAGAGTAGCTACAAAGACACAACCTTGCAAAGAGTGCTCCACAAGCAACAGTGCCTGCGGGAGCCGCATCTGAGCATGACCAAAACTCTCTCAGAAGAGAAGGATCTGCAGGAAGTAGGCGTTGTCAAGGCAGTGATGCTGGTGTCACGGTTTAGGGCTGTATACATGGAGTGTTTGGCAAGCACATCTGTCAACATCTTCACTATCTGTGCATGAACACACTTACTTTTCTATGGTAAAAGCAATGATTTCCAGTTAAAACCAAATGTTTAAGCTCTCAAATGGATCTGCTGAGAAATAAAGGTTTTAGTGAATGTTCTGTCACCATTTTTTTGTCTTTAGGTTTTAGAAAGCGTTTTTAAAGGGTGCCTTGGGTCACATTTGGTTAATAAGCGCAGGAGTTGTGGTGTTCTTGGTGTTTCTCATGTTTTTGCATGCGTAGTTGGCTCTTTAGTTTTTTACCAAAACCACCTACGCCTGCGTTGAGTTAACTAAACTTTAATCAAAATTGGGCCTTTTGCTGTATGCATACCGAACTAATGCCATCTAGTGGACAGGATAAGTAGAGTCTCACTGCAAATAGTTGATGAACTTGAGAGAAATTCATTTTTGTAGCCATCATTATACACAATTGTATGAACCTGTAGACTTCATTGCATTCGAAACATCTACATTAGACAGTCTAATTTTACATGGCTTTTTAGAGGTAAAATACAAACAGTTGAATCTGAAATACAGCAAACACTGTAGGATGCAGGAGTTAGAATGTTGAACTCTCTTTTTCAGTGGATTCATACTAGACCTGGTTTAAAATTCACTCTTTTGCCGGAATTAGTGTATGCCTTGTTGTGCCAGTAATGGTCTATCAATATCTCTTTCGTGTTCATTTTTGGAATTCTCTTATTGTGAGTGTTGTGCCAAGCAGGAGCACCTTCCACAGCAGGCAATTAAAGCCCACAGTCTCCTCTCCCCCTACAAGACTGCAAGAGCTGCACGGTTAAATGCTCACACACACCTTTGTGGAGGTTTACTGCAGTGCATACAAAACGTGCCCCTCTCCTCCTTTACTTACATTGTGAGCAAACACAGGTGCTGTGAACATTTGTACACTGTACATTTTTTTCATTATGATCATAAACCATTAGATTTAATCTGGGCTGGGGGAATAGCTAAAAGACATCAATCCAAATCATTTTGATGATGAGCCCTTTAGCTGGTAGGCCGTGCTCCTATACTAACATCACAGAGCTTTTCAAGTAGAGATGGCAAAGTAAAAGAAGGAGTGTATGGGACATGACATTCTTAATCTCAACAAAAGCCATATGACTTTTCCAGTTCTTCACTTCTTTATCTGCATAGTTTATTTTATATCTCTTATCCACACAGTCAATTTAATTACTGATCTATTTGCCATTTATAACTGACTGTTGGTCAAATACATGGTACCTCAATTAGTTATTTGGTTGTTTAATTAGACAATACTTGACAGCTTGACAACTTAGAGGACCCACGTCAACAAATAGATACTTAAAGGCTCTGAAACAGAGTAGGTGTGTAAACTGCCCCGGCCTGGCCTGATCTGTGGGCCTCTTGGGTTTACTAAACTCCCATTAATACCCTCTCAAACCACTAGGGGTATTCAATCACCCATGTTGGGTCCGGGCCAAACAGTTCTGCCTGGAGAATTCTCAGTAAGAAGATGAGAGAACACTTGATGTTGATCAAGTCATGGCACCTCAATTGGCTGTTTATGTAGACCTTACCACTAACTAATGGGAAGTACTGTTTTGCCCGTCTTTTATGTATGTTGATATTTTGAAGTGTTTTAAATGCATTTGTTGACAATTCAGAGGACCCATGTAAACAAATATATAATAAAAAGGCTCTGAAACAGAATAAGTGTATAAACTGCACAATATTATTGAGGAACACTGTTTATTTATAATTTCTTCAGAGTTACATCATCAGAAGTACAGAAGCATTTTTATTTATTGTTTACAAGAATACTACGTATAGGCCTACCGTAACACTTTTTTTCACAACAATAACATTTGGCCTCTTGAGGGAGCCATACGATCAACTACTCTGATAAGTTCAGCATGTACAGGTCTTCAGAGACCGTCATCACAGTCTGAAGAAGAAATATCCCTCCATCCAATCAGCTGACAAGTATTTGTTATTGAAGGAAATCATTCAATTTTTACAGTTCACAGTTTAAAATTTCACTTGTTTTCTTTTGGCTAATGTTTGCTAAAGGTAATAAAGCCAATGTTTGCATAGACAACCCACAATGTTACGTAAAAAAGGCACATAATCATTGCCTTAAATCCAGTAAGCAGATCATGAAAAACTCAATAAGCGGATCATTAAAATGTCTGAAAATATATGGCATTAAAAATCCTTAACAAATACATATGGCATTAAAAACACTATCAATTATATATGGCATTAAAAAGCCCTATCAAAAACCTATGGCATTAAAAAGCATTCTGAAATATAAGTGGCATTAAAAACACTTTCAAATATATATGGCATTAAAAAACCACATCAAACATATATGGCATTAAAAAAACATATCAAATATATAAGGCATTAAAAAACCATATCAAATATATAAGGCATTGAAAAGCCCAATCAAATATATATGGCATTAAAAACACTATCAATCGTATATGGCATTAAAAATCCCTATCAAAAACATACAGTATGGCATTAAAAAGCTTTCTGAAATATAAGTGGCATTAAAATCACTTTCAAATGTATATGGCATTAAAAAACCACATCAAATATAAAAGGCGTCAAAAAGCCCAATCAAATATATATAGCATTAAAAAAAGGCCTATCAAATAAATATGGCATTAAAAAGCCTTATCAAATATATCTGGCATCTCTCAATGATTATCTCAGAGCTCTAGTCCACCACAGCTGATGGGAGTCCTCTGCTGACCTCTTCATGTCCAGTGTCACTCCTCAGACTCCACCCCCACATCATCATAATCAATCCCTACCAAGAACATCAAGAGTTTCTCATACAATATCAATATTCAAACATAATTCTAGTTGTAGTTAAGGTATTTAGCAGACACATTTGTGCAAAGTGACTTGCAAAACATTATATAAAACAACAATAGCAATAATGGCATTCATGAAAGATCATAATGCAATTTAATGTATGACACAATATTAACCATCATATTAAAACCATCAATTACAACTAAAACAACAATAGCAACTTTGAGGAAAGGGAAGCCCAATATTATTTAGGGAACATAAAAGAAAACAAAAGTTCATTAACAATTGTTTTCCTTAATAGAGCAATACATTTGTGAGAATAAAGTACAGTATTTTGCTCAGGAGATATCAATATATATAAAAATACAGTCCCATACCTGTTGTCCTTTTAAGGTCATTCTCCTCATTTGTGATGTCATCATAATACTCCACTTCTTCTTCTTCATTGGCAGGCTTTGTCTCCTCCATTGCTTAAATTAGGTAAACATTCATCAGTCATGCACATTAAGACAGCCTTTAGGTTTTTTTTCATGTGCAAGTTCATTCTGTGGATACGCTTCAGCATAATAGTTCACAAAATGTAGATACAGACTCACCCTTGGTCATTTTAGGGTCGATCTCATCAGTGATGATGTCATCATAATACTCCAGCCCCTCCTCTCTCACAGACTCTGTTGACAGCAACCCTGTCATTAACCATCAGACTCCACCAGCCACCGGCTCTATGTTAACTCTCATTCCAGCTCTACATTCTTCATGGCATGATCCAATAACAATGACAGTGCCACTGATCCAGGACCTGCTCTCATGGCTGTCCTCCCTACCTGAGATGAGTCCCTCAACACTGTCTCCCACATCATCATATCCTGTGGTCTCTAGGACGTAGTCTGTGGAAGGACAGTTGGACAGTTTTAATCCACCAATAAAAAAGATAATGCAAACATAGAAATTTAAGATGCATGCAACATACTCATTTTCAGAATAAATGTTAAAATACCAAAGTGTTCCTTTGCTAAAATGTTACTGGTCTGTTCTATTATATACTGTATATGATTTTAGTTATTTTTTTACTGAGGATCAAACTCAGCCTCGGTCTCTGCTCCATCTGCTTTTGATCTCACTCACCAGTCACGTCACATGACTCTACAATGGTGACACCATCCACATCATCGTACATATCTGGCTGCTTGGCTGTCTCCTTCTCTCCTGAACCAAACAGTAAGTCTCGTACATCTGTAATACATAAATGCCCTTATTCTTCTACAATGAGTTCAATGTATGTAAAAGAAACAGAAAAAAAACAGAAAGAAACATAGAAAAGAAAACACACATCTGAACACATAAAACACACACCTATCAAGATATCATCGAGGTTGGTCTCATTATCATCAGCTGTCACATCGTCATAGTACTCCACCGTCGGCTCTCTCAGAGAAGCACCTGGAAAAGTAAAGACAGACCTGCATCAGACATCGACAGGAGCCCTTCAAAGAGTCAGTCAGCAGCCCCCCTTCTCATCCCCTTACCGGAGATGGGTCTCCTCTCATCCTCCTCCACGTCTTCATACCAAGAGTTCTGAGCGTCAGACAGGACGCGCCCTGTCAGAGGGAAAATACAAAAGTTGTGTCACAGTCAGTGACCTAAGCAAACCAAGTCTCACGGTGTACTGGTTTTGCATAACTGCAGGGACATCATGAAACACAGACCAACACACTGAGTCGGGCACAGGGGCATGAGTGTGTACATTCACGCTCATTTGCTCATGTACTTGCAAACACCACGAGTGCACACTGTGGTTTGGCAGTTATGATCCTCCTCTTTCCCATCAGCTCCTCTGCTGCATGTTTGATGCAGCTGTGAGACCGCTGTGGTTTTCTGCTTCAAGTCTTACAACAGGAAGAGCTAATGAGGTTCACTCCAACCTTCTCTATTGATTCTTATCAGTAGGACGCACACAGCTCAAAACATGTTTTTTATGTTTTTATTTTCAGACCTGAGAGCTAATTCTGGCATTCTGCCAATAGTATGCACAACAGTAGTAGTGCAACATGTCCTCAAAGTGTGATGTGTCATACAGTACATGTTTGTTTGTCTGCATGCTTGGTCTCAGTACAGTACAGCTTGTGTGTCTGAGGTGCTCATAAACCCAGCCTGAGGGCCTCTCACCTCTCTGACGACCTCTGGAGGTGCCGGCTGTGGTTCGTCTGGGTTCTAGCTCCTCATAGACAGCTTCACTTAGTGCCATGTGTCTGTTCTTGGAGAGAGCTGTAGGGTAGGAAGAGAGACAACCCCACATGACATAATTTTATACAGTAATACTTAATATTACATTGGTTCATTGCAATTAAATTAGTGCTTTATATTTGATGACATTAAAGCTTAAGTTACTGTCTAAATTACTTTACCATGACAAATGCATACATTTTCAAACCAATATGTAATTTTCTCTGACAGTCAAATATGTCATATTAAAGCAGGAATCTTATGAAGAACACTTATTGAAATAATGAAGATGTTACAGCACCTCTCCTGAGTGACCTGTTCTTCCACACCAGCACAACCAGTGACCCCAGCAGCAGCAGGAGCAGGAACCCCAGGGATGCTGTGGCCGCTGGAGAGATAAGAAACCCTGCAGGCTCCTCACATGGACGACCTGGGGTTCTTACAGAGTTGACAGGAGGACGGGGGGTAGAAGATGGAGGCCCTGAGGAGTTCAGTTAGAGTTTTATTAATGAGAATATGAGAAGAGGTCAATTACAAAGAAATCCCAGTGCTTCCCCATCCTAAGCCATTAGATGATGATATCAGTATGGAAAATGCATATCAGTCAATGTCTATTTACAGCATGTTGGCCCTCCCCCACCTGTGCAGTTGACCCAGGCGTCCTCCTTATGGGTGCAGTCACTCTGCCTCAGAGGGGCGCGGCAGCAGTCCCACAGGTGGTGCTCATTGCCTGTGCAGTTCACCTCGTCCAGCCAGATGGTGCCGTTTCCCCTCCCAAATGTGCCCTGCTCCCCCCCTACATTCACAGGCTCCCCACAGTCCAGCTGCCTGCAGACCACCTGGGCGTCCTTCTTGTCCCAGGAGTCGTCACACACCGTCCCCCACTCTCCCTGCAGGAGCACCTCCACTCTCCCCGAGCAGTGAGTGAGACCCCCCACCAGCCTCAGGTCTGGAGCACCTGGAAGAGGAGAGAGGGACACTAACTAGCCTCATGTTCTAAACCTCAAAGTGTTCAAAAATAACTTATATTAATAATACGTGTTTTTTATATTAATTTATGCAATTACAGATATAAGTTTAGTAAAAGAATACAGTAAGAGAAATATCACAGTGTTTATATGTACAAATGTTTCATTTCAAAGAAAAGTTCAATAGAAAACCAAAGGCATTGGTCCCACCTGGACATTCCATGACTTCATGTAGGATAGAGGAATTTTTTCCACTTCCTAAATTTTTTCCAATTCCTAAAATAAGGAAATGTATATAAAAAATAGAGCCTGCACACTACAAAACTGGTTCAAATGAGAAGAAGCATAACTTTAGAGGGTACCAATTCTGACCTTTACAATGAAGTTCAGCAACCTCCTTGCAGGATTTTCCCCACTGAAATGGTTTACACTGCTCAAGGTGTGTATCATGCTTCCTACAACGCGGAAGGCTCAGTCCCTGGCCTTTAGATGACCCCAATGCAGAGGGCTTTGTAACCTTGTCAAAGTCTCCACAGCCTAACTGTTGGCAAATCACTGAGCCTGTGTCTTTGTCCATGTCAATGAGGCATATTTTCCCCCAGGTGCCATTGTAGTAGACTTCTATAAGACCTTTGCACGGCCCATAATCATCTGTGTTTTGTCTCAGCTGAATGAACTCTGTGGCAAAGACAACAGATATTATGTATGAAAGTAGTTCTGTCTATGACAGTGCCAATACTTTTGAACAACAGAAAGATTCACTTGTCTTACAAGTTGTAACTGCTCTAACCATCCAAAAGAGAATCTTTTCAAATACACATTGATGAATTAAATAATTTGGTGATATACCCAAATAGATGTTTTTCAAACCTCTTTGATTCATTTGAAACTGATATGAACACTTGAAGGTAAACAAGTAGCTGAGTGAGCAGTATGTCTGTACCTGAGCACATGACCCACACATCCTCTTTGTGTGAGCAGTCATGGCGTCCCCACCCTGCTGAGGGACAGTCCCACAGGCTCGTCTCGTCACCTGTGCAGCCCACCTCGCTCAGCCAGATGGGCACGTCTCCTGGATGAAATGATGCAGGTACCTCAGCCTTGAGGGCGGTGCCACACTGCAGCTGTCTGCACACTACATGGGCATCCTCCATGTCCCAGGAGTCATCGCACACAGTCCCCCACGAGCCGTTGTGTGACACCTCCAGCCGGCCGGCGCAATCTCCTCCAGATCCCACCAACCTGATTGGCTGATGGCCTGAGATGATTAAACCAGGTGCATGACATAAAATGTTTAATTTATGGATGCAGAGAAAATAAGTCATTATGTTTAGATAATGCTCACAACTCAATTTTGATCTTTTGTGCTGATGCTACTGTTATTTGCAAGTGCTTGGAATGGATTCATGTGTTAAAGTGAGTCTGTATTTCCAGCTATATTTCTAGTGTCTATCTACAGATGTGAATCTACAGCAATATTAGTAGCAAATCCATAGACAGTTTAGTTCATCATTATGGGATCATTATGTCAGACTAAAGCCAGGGAAGGGCAATTATTTACTCAAAATATCTCAAGTGAAAAGTGAAAAGTGATGACAGCAGTGTTGTCTTTCCTTAAATATCTTCCTTAATACCCACTTTTTTAAATGTCTGGAGAGGATTATGGTTAAATGACTGTTCATGATTGGTACCGATAATGGCACTGAGACAGATGGATAAGCTGCAGGCAGAAGAAAACCAGTTTGCCGTACAGTTCAGCTACAGGATCCCTGTCAGACTTTGAGACGTACACACCTGAGCAGACGATGGTCACGTGCAGACTAGAACTGCAGCTTAGCATCAGAGGAGTGCTGCAGTTTCCCAGGTGAGTCTCATGTCCAGAACATCGGAACCCTGAGACACACCCATCACCCTCCGTCTCAGCAGAACCAGAGAACCCAACAGCAGAACCACAGGCCAGCTGTCTGCACACAACAGAGGCTTCGGACCGACTCCAGGAGTCCAGCAGAACACTCCTCCACCTCTGGCTAAATAGAACCTCCACCTCTCCCTCACAACGGCTCCTTCCAGACAAGCGCACCGTCCCATTGTCCAACGGGAATGATGAACCTGAGTTATTTGAGAGGAAATAAATGGTAATGTTGTCAAATGTCACCTTTTAATGCAGTCATTTGAATGCTTATGTAACAAGATGTGCACAAGATCACACATCAAGTGTTATTTATGTTGTGAAATTACAGATTTTTTCTGCATATGATATTTCACCCATATTTGTGTGTTGTTAATTCTTAGATTGTTCAAAATACTAACGATCCTGATATTGAGATTTGCACTAGGTGTGTCACGAATTCCCCTGAATTTTCTAGTTTGTTTTCATCTGGTTTTGTGTTCATGTCTTATCCTATCTCCTGTTATTTTAGATCCGGTCACTCCCACATGCCCCCACAATCTCCTCATCTCTCTCACCTGGTTTTCTCCGCCCATCTCTTCACCTGTAGCTCATCTCTTCACCTGTAGCTCATCTCTTCATTAGTATCTGTGTATTTATACATGTCCACTCTCACTTGTGTTCTGCCAGAATCTTGTGGTTTTTTAGCCAAGCTATCCCCTGATAGTTCTATTGCTATTACCTGACTACCCTGTGTTTTGACCGTTTGCCTGTACTTTGGATTTCGTATACCCTGCCTGCCCCTTGTCAGATTTGTCTGCTGCACTGATTAATCTCCCAGTTCTGACCCTGCCTTTCTTTTCATCAGATTCTGAATACTCTGCCTGCTCCTTGTCAGATTGTTTGTACACCTGACGAATTTCCTGGTTTTGACCCTGTTTTGGATTACAAAGTAAAATGTGCTTCTGCTACACACTGTGTCTGTTGTCGTGCTTTTGGGTTCCTAAAAACTTTACAAAAACTTTACAAGTTGCATGTGTGTTATGTATGTTACATCATTAAAAGGACAATTACTTGCATCTTTTCAAACTTTCAATCAAAATAGATGAAAATAACAACCATAAGTGTAACCATATTGCAAACACAACATAAGGATGATGAACAAATGGCACTCAGTCAGGTACCAGATGATATTGTTCACATTGAGCAATGTCAACACAGCCATTCATGCAGTTCATGTGCTCACCTGAGCAGATCACTCCAGCATCCTGTCTATGGGAGCATGCAGCTCGCCTCCACGAGGAGATTCCACATTCTGAGAGGCCAGTTTCATTCCCCTCACACACAAACACATCAGGCCAGATGCTTCCACTCCCCTCACCAAACCACTCTGCCCCTACGGCAGCCACAGCTCTCCCACAGTTCATCTGATGGCAGAGCACGCTGGAGGCCTTCATATCCCAGGATGCATCACACACTGAGCCCCATTCGCTGAGGTACTTGAGCTCCACTCGGCCCGAGCAGGAATCAGTGCCATTTGCCAGTCTGGTATCTGTGTATCCTGGGCAGGGCAGAGACAGAGAGGAGGCCTTTGTTTTCATTTTTGTGAACTGGTAACTTTGTAGCAGCCAAATGATGAAAACACAAAATCACACCATGTCATAAACTGGGCCTAGAGTTCAGAAAATGGTATGTGTAAAGATGTAAAAAATATATATATATAAAAAAGAAGAAAAAAGCATTCAAGTAATTTAAAAAAGAACATGTGCTTACCAGAACAAACTAAGCCCACATCCCTGTCATGTGAGCAGGTGTGGTTCAGAGCAGATGTTGGGCAGAGTTGAATCTGAGTCTCGTTGCCTCCACACTGGATCTCCTCTGACCACAACTGGCCCTTTCCCTCTCCAAATGCAGCTGCTCCCAGCGCCTCTACAGGAGCCCCACAGTCCAGCTCTCGACACACCACCTCTGCATCCTGCCAGCCAAACGCATCATCACACACTGTTCCCCTGGTGAACCCATGGACCACCTCCACTCTCCCAGAGCACTGGTGGGAACCGTTCACAAGCATGGGAGCTCTGTGTTCTGTGTGGAAATAATTAGCACTTTGCATTATGCAATCATATCTCATGTATGTCACACAATTCTGATCAATTTAATAATGGAAATTTAAATAAATTATTTACATAATTAAAAGCTTCTGCTGCCTGTGTTCACCTTACCTGAGCAGATGATACTAACACTGTTGCGAGGTTGGCATGTAAGTTTACCCAATCCCTTATGAGGGCAGGCCTTAAGTCTGGTCTCCCACCCCCCACAGGCAACCTCAGCCATCAGGACTCTCCCTGTTCCCTCTCCAGAGTAGGCAGATTGCGCGTAATCTACAGCATCACCACACCCCAGCTCTTTACACACGACTGCCGTATTAGACTGTCTCCATTCAGTACCACACACTGTGCCCCACTCTCCTTCATTATAAACCTCCACTATCCCAGAACAGCGACTGTTGCCATTTACCAGCCTCACAAGATCTGAAGGAAAAGCAAAAAAACATCATGGCTTTGAGGCTTCATAGATTAGATAGTTAACTCACAAAAGTAAATAACGGTCTGTCGTTTTTGTAATTGGACACTAATGATACCTGTACAAACTAATCCAACATCATGTTTGTGAGAGCAGTTGTGTGAGGGTGTAGGAGATGTTGGGCAGAGTTGAATCTGAGTCTCGTTTCCTCCACACTGGATCTCCTCTGACCACACCTGATTCTTTCCCTCTCCAAATGCAGCTGCTCCCAGCACCTCTACAGGAGCCCCACAGTCCAGCTCTCGACACACCACCTCTGCATCCTGCCAGTCAAACGCAGCATCACACACTGTGTGTCTGGTCTCCTTTTGAAGCAGCTCCACTCTCCCAGAGCAATGAGAACGGCCCACCAGTTTGACTCCTACAATTTTACATTTATTGTTATGAGTACATTTAGATATTGCAATTTACCTAAAAGAATATTTCATTTTCTGCTGTTCATGTAAATTACCCCACAAACCTCATACACTGACCTATGTTTTCTAAATGTAGTTATATTATGATAATGTGACATGTAATAATGCCTATCATTAATCAAATTAGCAGAACGTTAACCTACCTGAGCAGATTACTCCTACATCCTGGTGATGACCACAGTTTTCTGCAACCCATCTTTGTGACCTGCAGTCTTTCACAGTGGACTCAGACCCCACACACTGCAAGTCACTCATCCAAATACTTCCTGACCCCGGTCCAAAATAGGCACCATTAAGAGCTTCTATAGCCTCTCCACAGCCCAGCTCTCTACACACCACTGCAGCATCACGCAGGTCCCATCCGTTATCACACACCGAGCCCCACTGTTGTCTGTGGAGAACCTCCACTCTTCCAGAGCAGCGACTGCTACCATTTACCAGCCTTAGAGCATCTAGGGAGAGATAATAGAGATGATAATGTATTGGGACAGTGCTTAAATATGTCACGTCTGTTATTAATCCAATAATAACATTTTATTTTTACCTCTGCAAGTCAGTCCCACATCATTCTCATGTGAGCAGTTGTCGTTCAGAGCAGATGTTGGGCAGAGGTGAATATGAGTCTCATTGCCTCCACACTGAATCTCCTCTGCCCACACCTGGCCCTTTCCCTCTCCAAATGCAGCTGCTCCCAGCACCTCTACAGGAGCCCCACAGTCCAGCTCTCGACACACCACCTCTGCATCCTGCCAGCCAAACGCAGCATCACACACTGATGCCCAGGTCGTGTTGTGAAGCAGCTCTACTCTCCCAGAGCAGGATTTGGTGCCATTAGACAGTCTGGGTACTCGAGCTGAAATTCAAGTAAGGCAATACAATAATGCAAACATCATCACCATGCACCAAGCAAACAGTACATGTCAGATACAAATTTGCTCTCCCCACATAACATTGTGATATTTGAATTAAACCATGGGTTGACTTTTGATTCTTGTACGGATATTTGTGGTCAACAGCTAATCAAGTTACACCCCTCCCACTCATGCTCCTGAACCACCGTATTGATTGGCCGGGATTGTTTATCTCCCCACCCAAGCCACAGTCAGCTTAAGGAAACGAGGAGCAATTTGCTGAATTTGACAAAAAGTGCAAGGAATTAGTACTTCGGACTGCACCTACAGGTGTGAGTTCCAAATAATGTACGCTGCTGACCATCTGTTAAATTCAGGTTATATAGTACATGCCTGGTATTGTTATTCAGTTTGTGTATGTTTTTTCATAATAGAAGGAGCAATTATAGTGCTGCTAAATGTGTGCTGCTATTAACTTATTCATTTATGTGTTTATTTATTTATTATTTATTTACAAACCAGACAGCACCTTGAGTTCTGCTGTTTTTTTACTTTTTAATGGTTCTAGATACTGGAGTGCCATTGTGTTGTTCTCTTGCACAGTAGTACAATGACATAAAGTGTCTTATGTCCTATGTCTTAAGCCTACACACTAAAATAAAAAAACTGTAGAATGTACATTATGGACCAGTGTTACACATTTCAGTGAAATTAATTTCTATCCAGTATTAGTGCGTGACCTTTGACACTGAAGAAGCCCCAACATGAATTTGGCCGTGGGGGTGGGGTATATCACAGATACCTTTACTCACAATAAAACAGAAACGGTTACTTGCTAAAGAAGGTGCGTTCCTTGCACTTCAGCAATATGGCGTTCTAAAGGGAAGTTCGGGAGGAGCATAATGAAACTATGCAGGCCTCACTCGTCAGATGCATCAGGTCATGTCTTCCCAGTTTATCTACTCAGACATTGGCTTTGGCGCTTGTCATCAAACGCAGCTCCCTGTCTCCGTATACACTCTGTGTGCACCTAGATTGCCTTGGAAACTACCCCAGAAGAGTTAGGCTGCTTGATGTGTTTCTTCTGCCGATTGCTGGTCAGCACACCTGTATATTTTTGCCTTGTGAAACACACCTCATCTTCAACCATGATACGTCTCTAATTTACAGCATCATTAGCTAGCTATCTTCTCTTCTGATGAACTAGGTTGTTCTTCCAGCTCATCGTTAATCACAATTACAGGGTAGCTGTAGGATATTTATGTAAATCTAAATAGTCTGAATATGTGTGCGGGGGGAGGGGGCTTGGCGGCGGTTACAAATATGAAATAAAAAAGGGTACTGGTCTGTAACATGTTTGGGAACCACTGCCTTCGGCATAATAGCCTGCACCTGGGCCAGTGGTAACTACGTTACGCCACTGCCCATCACTCACACGTGGTTTCAAGCACAACTCAAATCTAATTATGGGAAGAGGCCAAGAGGGTGTCAACCTAGTTTGGCCTACCCTCACTAGCGTTAATGTACGTACAAGCCTACATAAGAAGGTCATGATTAGCCATTGTTATCTCTACCACCTGTCTCTGGTTCTCTCCCTGTGCTTTTCCACACAAGGGTTAAACTGGGCAGGAAAATGGCATTTAGGGTAATAAGTGCTGTATTGCATTGCAAGATGAGTTCTTTGTCATGTTTGGGGTCATTTAAAAGGTCTTAGTCTGAGTGGCACAGTGGTCTCAGCCCTGCAGCTGAATTGATTAGTTTTAACATGGATCTCAGAACCATGTTAATTCTGGTCTTTGTGGGCTGCAGGTAACCCCTCAATTTGTCTCCATTTCAGTTAATATCAAATTCCATGTGATGAATTATTATACCAGATATAGGACTACATTAACTGGGTATTTAGGGGAAAGAGAGTCAAAGGACTTGTAGTATTTTGTGTCAAGAGACTCCCGCACTCTTCGTGTAACCCTCATCCTCTGTGCAGCCAGTATGTTCATACTTTCTGAATTTTTGTCTCCTCTTATGTATTTGTAACCTTCGGTTTTTCAGTTTAGACTACTTTGAATGAGTAACTTGCACCAGACAAATACATTGGGATGCTCTGATCCACTGTGGCATCTCAAGAAATGATTAACTACTGAAGTTTTACTCGATAACGGTATTTCCACACAACTGGCGAGGATTAGTATCAAACCAAAAAGAAGTTACGTAAAACTTTAGGTACCTGGCTAAAAACCTGAGTTGGTTACGCTGCAGCACTGTTACATTGTATTATACAGCGGTGCATCGCTATTCAGCCTCTGCACTGGACCGAATGGTTATACTGAGATCTCACAGCAGCCTGGCACTCGGTCCCGGAACCGGATCGGTCTAACGTGGCAGCACTGTAGCCTCTGAGCTATTCTCCAGAACTAGTAACAGGTTGTGTCGCTGGAAAATGTCAAAATCTAGGAAACGGAGACCCTCAATACCCTGAGCGGCACTATTCCTAGAAGAAACCTGTTAATAGAAATGTAAAAGATTGTAGGCATCCAAAATAAATTACCCTAGGTCAGACTACCTAACGGGTAGCAATATAGCATTAAAAGAACAGGGACTAAGGCACTTATTAAGCACTTACAAGGTACCTAAACAAACTATTTCTAATCTCCTGAAGCGTTAACAGGGGGAAAAAAATTAAAGAATCCATTCATACTTTCAGCAATCAAATTCATTAGTTTATTCTACCAGCTGTTTATATTAACTTTGATGTACTGTGCAGTGGCAAGACTAGTCACCTTTTCTACCGAGAACCTGATCAAAACGTTCAATGTTGCATGGGCTAGGGAGCCACCAAAGAGCCTCGTCATTACATCACTGTACATCTGTATACATCTCCTCTTTCCCAGCAACGTTAGCACCAAGCACAACAATAACAAAACTCACTCGTGTACTGTAAGGTCAGTTTAATAAGTATCTCTTTGTCAGATGTCATATTTAAACATTTGAAGTAAATTTAAATCTAGCTCAAATAACAATGTCTGTCACGCCATCGCGAAACCCTGCTCCTGCCAGACCCTCTCCTACTTCAACTCTCCTAGCTGCACCACGTCCACAATCACCTGAGTTCTAATTGCCAGCACCTGTCACAACCACATATAAACTTCTCACTCCCTTCACTCAGTGTCTGGCCTCGTTGAACTTAACCCTCCTATTATGTTCAAATTTTACTCACATCTATTATGCTTTGGGTCAATTTGACCCCAGCAACTTAAACCTCCCAAGAATTATTAAAATAACCCTAGTCTATGTGTCAGGTACTTTAGGTTTGTTTGTTGACTACCTAAATAGCCCTTAAAAATAAAACAATACCCCCACCCATCCCCCTTATACATCCAGAATACATGTTACTCGACTACGGAGAAATATGCAGATCACCATCAAATATCACTGATTTACTTAAAATTGGAAAGAGATTTCCTTCTGGTGTTTTATGGCTTCATATTTTTTCGATGTCAATCATTTATTTAGAGACTTTAAACATTGAATGGGTTGAATGGGGCCCAAACATAATAGTCAACACTCTCTCGCACTAGGAGAGCTGCCCTCTCAACTGACCAAAGGGGAACTGAGCTACCCTTCTATATGTGCAAAAGAGCAAACATTAACACAAAAATGAATATAAATATATACTGTGCTTCCCTATATTCATGGTTCAGCCCTAATATGCCAAATTGAACCAAATTGGCATACGTGCGTGCGTGTGAGAATATATGAAGTATCTTGTTCTCGCTCCCTCACACTACCTCTCCCACACTCGCGGTAAAGCGGTCAAACAGTCCATAGTACTGAGAAGGGATATGTTCAACTTCTCACAAGTAGATACAGGTAAATAATAATAATGATTACAATGTTTAGATTACAAAAATGATTTAAATTAACTAATCCTGTTCATTTTCAGTAATGTAGCTTCCACAATCAGAAAAGCAGAGTACATTTAGTTATTGGTGCCTATCTTCCTAAACATAAAAATATGAATTATCAGGTTTGAGTCCAGCCTGATATCATTTTACCCAAGCCTATACTCCCCATCCCTGTACCCCACTCATTTCCTGTCTGATCTTTACTATCCCTATCAATAAAGGCTAGAAAATGACTAAAAACAAACCACTATAAAAAAAATGGATGTACTTAAAATAAACGGTAACACTTTATTTGAAGGGGTCTACATAAGGGTGACATGACACTGTCATAAGAATGACATGACACATGTCATACACATTAATGACACGTTATTTTTGTTCATGACTGGTTCATGACTGTTGTCATAATGTGTCATTCGGTGTTTGTAGGGTTAGGGTTAGCTGTGTGTACAAACACCGAATGACACATTATGGCAACAGTCATGAACCAGTCATGAACAAAAAATAACGTGTCATTAATGTGTATGACATGTGTCATGTCATTCTTATGACAGTGTCATGTCACCCTTATGTTGACCCCTTCAAATAAAGTGTTACCAAATAAACAGGTGGGATACTTTTGAAAAATATACATGCTGCATACAATAAATTCATCCTTCCATCTCCATCTAAACCTGGGCCTGTACATGTGAGATTATAGCATGGGGTGTTTGAGGTAAGCCTATCAAGTGGCTCAGTTTTACTGTTAAATGTTCACAACATAAAATTAAGTTCAATTTTATCATGGCCCATTTAAACAATCCTGTAGATGTTGCCATTTTGCACTCAGTTTTATTTACAAACACATTAACCAAGCTGAATAATGATAAAAAATAAATTGTACTGTGTGAATTTAGTTGTGAGACAACATCAAACATTACTCTTATTTACTACATTTTATATCACCTTATAATTAAAGCAACTAAATATGATAATTTCAGATTACTCACTCTTACCTGAACAAATGACTCCAGCATCCTCAACATGGCCACAGTTGTGGCTACCCCACCCATTATGGTCACAGTGCTTCAGTGTGGACTCAGATCCCTTACAGCCCACTTCATCCATCCAGATTCTCCCTGATCCCTTTCCAAAGTGAGCTCTAAGTGGAACTTTCACAGCATCACCACAGCCCAGCTCTCTACACACCACTGCAGCATCAGTCATGTCCCACCTATCCCCACACACTGTTCCCCACTCTCCTTCATGATAAACTTCAACTCTCCCAGAGCAACGACTATCACCATTCACCAACCTCACAGCATCTAAAATGAATAGATGAATAGAGAAATTCAATATATCTTTTACTTTTATCTCATGTAGCAACAATTCCAGTGACTTCTACTCAGCATTCCGGTACAATTTGTATCCTTGTGTGATAATGCTGTTTAGAATTTAGACTTTAAAGCTTCAAAGGTACTACTTTAATACATTAAGAAGTTTGTATTTATTTTGTTAATAGTGTTCATCTAATTTTCTATATGAATGAGAGCTTGTAAATGAGTACCTTCTTGGTTGGCCAGGACTACAGAGGACAGGAGAATGACCCACAGGCAGCCCTCCATCTTCATCTCCCCGCAGCAGAAGCTCTGAGTTTGGGGCTCAGCAGAGAACGCAACCCTCACCTCTGCTCTTCCGCCCCGCCCCAACTAGACCCGATGCGTCCCCTGAGCCGCCAATCACACTCGATGTGACCATATTAGAAGAGCGATAGGACATCATCAAAAACAAGTCAGTGGCAAATCAGAAGACTCTGTGTAGATTGCGCTCCATATTTGTCAAACAGGTCGTAAGACAGTGTCTCTAGACTCAACCCACCCATGAGCACGCTCAGTAGTGATGTCACACAGAAGCATCCTTGTGGTCAGGAAGCTACTGCATCTACCGGAGATTTATTTCTGGAGGGGGGTGCAGGTGGCATACGGTATCTGCCAAGCAGCTGTTCCTCTTGCCAAGGCATAACAGCCTCAGTCAGTAGCATTAAAAAAAAACAGACAATCAAGCTTAATAAAGAATGCGAAAGAAAGTTAAAACCCTTATAAATGTCAATGTCCTTTCTCAAGCATGTCTCCCAACAATGATGACAGTAAAACAACTGTCGAGCCAAAAGGTTACTACTACAAGTTTAGCCTAAAAGAAAGCCAAAAAAAGTATTTCAAATCCCAGATTTTACACTTAAACCATTGAATTTATTTACATGAGCTGTCTCAGTATGTGTGCACTATTAGGTTTGATATGCAGTATCAAATACAGGACAGAGGATTGTTATCTTCCTTGCAATGATGTGTATTGCTATCTCTGTGAGGACATATAAATACAATATAAGTAGAACATACAGCATGCTTAGATTCAGTTTAATCCCACTGACATCCTTGTTTACACAGAACACACAAAGCAGTAGTAGCAGTGATGATGCACAGTTCTTCAGTAGCATTACTACACCATTTGCATGCATTCTCCCGACTTACACTATCAACATGTGTGTTTGTAGTGAAATAGCACATGTACTGGTATAAATAACACTTCAGGTCAATTATGAATTATGAATTTGAGGCTGAGCTAATGCAAGATGAAGACTGACTTGGTCTAAAATGTCTTGTGCTTCATAATCTTTCACAAAATTGTGTAATGCTTTATCTTTTACTGGATATAAAATTAATCACCATATAATTACTGTCACAAATAATCACAATTATCCCAAACAACTGGACTAAGTGTGATAAATTGCCTGGTCTGATCTGTGGGCCCTTACCTTGGGTTTTATACTAAACTCTAATCAATATCGGCTCACACCACTAGGGGCACTCAATAACCCATGTTGGGTCCAGGCCAATAAGAAATGCCAGGAGAATACTCAGGACGAAGATTAGAGGATATGCTGGAGAGGTGAAATTAATGACAAGATGACAAGAATGACAAGTTTGGATTCATTAATCAAAAGATAAAGACTTTGTGAGTTGGACTTATTTCATTCCATCTATCCTTGACTGCCCTCAAATCAATCTGTCACGTCTCAGAATTTGTATGAAACTGCACTTTTAAAATGTAGATAGCTTTGGTGATTATTATGATTAATGGTTATTATAATTATTACTATAAAATTATTGTAAGATAAATGTCAGAAGCAAGTAGAAGTATTGACATATTCCCTCTTTTGCCAGACTACTGTATGCATGTATCTCGTTGTGCTTGTTATGGACTATCAGTAGACTTATCGACTCGCGTACATTTTCTGAATTGTCTTATTGTGAGTGTTGTGCCAAACAAGAGCGTCTTCCAAAGCAGGCACTCAAAGCCCTCAGTCTCCTCTCCTCCTGCAAAGCCGCACGGTTAAATGCTCACACACACCTTTGTGGAGGTCTACTGCAGTGCTTCAGTGCCCCTCTCCTACTTGACTTATTGTGTGAGCAAACACAGGTGCTTGTACTCTGTAAATATTTCCATAATGATCATAAACTATTAGATGTAATCTGGGCTGGGGAGAATATCTAAAAGACATCAACCCAAATTATTTTAATAATGAGCCCTTTAGCTGGTAGGCCGTTCTCCTATTCTGACATCACAGAGCTTTTCAAATAGAGATGGTAAAGTAAAAGAGTTTCTATCGGAGTTTCTTCTTTATCCACATCACATTCTTAATCTCAACAAAAGCCATAGGAGTTTTTCCAGTTCTTCACTTCTTTATCCACATAACTAAGTTATCCACAGTCATCTATCTTATTTTTATTTGATTTTTTAAAAATCTTTTTATTTGAAAAAGGACATTCAAACATGCAAAAATATATATATTTTTTTCTTTTGTTCGTGTAGTCCTTTTCGAAGATTTTTTCCCCACATACCTCCAACCACTCACCCCCCTTCTCTAAAGGCAAGAAAGAAGATATTTGGTCCACAAAATTCTTAAAAGATGGGGGTAATTCATTTTTCCAAAATGAAAGTATACATTTCCTTGCAAAATACTTAATCAAAATGAATATTCTTCTTTTAGACTGATCCAGGACTAAGGCCTTTGTATCATTAAAGGCACCCAGTGCAACTTTATGTAAACATTCAATGAAAAATAAACATTCAATTTCTAGTCTTTTTTACACGTAGTAAGTTTCAATAACTCCATACCATTACATATCGACATTCAAGGAGCAAAGATGAGACGTCGTTGTGTGGTAAGAACTGATAGAAAATCGTAAACAACAACAATCGCCGGTGGGGAGAAGCCATTTTTCCATTGACTGGAAGCTTGCTTTATTTATTGTAGGTTAAAAAAAATAAAGAAAATGGCGGCGATTGTTGTTGTTATCGATTTTCTATCAGTTCTCACCACACAACGACGTCTCATCTTTGCTGCTTGAATGTCGGTATGTAATGGTATGGAGTTATTGAAACTTACTACGTGTAAAAATGACTAGAAATTGAATGTTTATTTTTAAGCCTCAAAAGTTGCACTGGGTGCCTTTAAGTAAAATAGACTATTGGGTTCCAGTGGCGGTCCGTGCATTTCACGACTGGGCCTTCAGCGATGTCCTACCACTGATCTCAAAAAGAAACTGTGTCCTACACGATGTTAAACTGAGTGAATCCGCCTCCTAATACCATCATTATGACGCCATGGCTCTAGAACCATTATATTTATACAGAAAGGCAGTGAGTACCTTAACATAGTCGAGTACAACAGACTTAATTAATATTTCCGGAGCATTTAAAATCAATACACCCGTATTAACAATACATTAAGAGTAGTAAACTCTCAGTTATATGATCGCTTGGATATTACTGTCACAACTTAAAAATAAAAGGCGATTTTCAGGGATTAGTCTACAAAGTTTTATTAAGTCCACCGAAAGCTTTAACAAGTTTGTCCACTAAACATCGCATTGTCCCACCTGCAAAGCAGTTTCATTAAACTTCCCATCCTCACGATATCCATTTTTTCTTGAAAGTTCCGTCTTGAAAATGGCGTTGTAATTGTATCAAAAACTGGAATTATCAAGTTGGTGTAAACTAGTTTATATGAGTTGGTTAATGTAATTATATTTAGTCTTACCAATTGAAACAACTAGCATAAGCATGTACGTCGTTTTCGCATTAGCCAGCTAAACTGAGCACTGAAGCACTGCACGGGTCTGCCTCAGTATCCAATCAAAGGACGTTTACGTGTCACGTTCAATGCGAGGAAAGAAATCTTCCGGGCCTTCTAGAAGGCCCAGTGTCGCCAACTCGAAATCTGATTGGTTGTCACAACTGTCTGTTTCAGTTCATTCAACTTAAATTAAATGAAACAGCCAGTTGTGATAACCAATCAGATGTACACGGGCCTTCAATGTGAATTCTGAAGGCCTCAGGGAAGATTTCTTTTCTCGGGGAAGATTTCGCGGAGCGTGGCAACACACGATAGCTGAAATATGATTGGATGAAAGCTCAACAACGCTGGAAGTTATGAAATGAAGATAATGGACTATAGGGAATAATTGAATACATATTTATGGAAAGAAAATATTAAAGTTAAATTTATTTTATTACATTTATTTTCTGATGATATTTAGGCCAGCAGAGAAGGCCTTGAAGGCCCTGACGGACCACCACTGGTGGGTTCGAACTGTCCATCCAAGACTACTTCAATGAATGAATGGATTGAGCACCAGTAGTTTTTCAAAAGGCTACAGTCCCAAAACATATCCATGAACGTCCCTTCGGCCTTATTACATCTTTGGCACACAGCTGTGATGTCTTTTGATATTTTATGCATTTTTGAAGGTGTTAAATAGGCCTTATCAAATACATATGGCATGTAAAAGCACTATCAAATATATATTGCATTAAAAAGCACTCTGAAATATGACATTGAAGTAGCAACTATTTAAAAGAAAACATCTTTGACACACTTTAGAAAAAAATTGTATGGCTGTTAATTTTGTTTGTTTATCAAGTCTTCTTAAGAGATATAAGAGTGGACGCATTATTTAAAATGCCAGGTGAACTGAAGAAGGCTTGTCCACATCCTGGTTCCTTCAATCTCTACTTCAAGCAGAAGGCCTTAGAGAGAGCTGCAGTCATACGGGAGAAGAAAGATGGCCTCTGGGAGTTGGTCTTCAGGGAATCTGTAAAGAACCCGCCAAAAAGATAATTTGTTGTTGTTGTTCATTAATATACAGTAAATAAAAACAATTGTACTGTTTATCTATACAGCAAATGTATGTGCAGTGAAGATGGTCTTGTACAACAAATCAGCTGAATAGAACAAAAGAGTAAATGACACTTACGGCAGGAGCTGGAGGGAGACAGTCCTCTGTGGCACTGTGGAGAACAAACATTGAATGAAGAATGGTTCCGGGACCAACTAGTAAGTCTTTAGGCCACCTTTGTCACCTTTAGAAATGTTTATGTAAATACGTGCAGTTTTCTTCAGTTTGAAAAATGAAAATGAGAGTGAGTGAGGTCATGTTTTGGGAAAATGCAAAATTATAATTCAGACACATTTGACGCTGCCACAACTAAGTTTACCATCATCGTCATCATCAACCCCCCTCCCTCCACCTGATGACATTCTGATATTCAGATTGAATGTGTGGTGCTACTGACCACAGTACACCAGAGCACACAAGTCCTATTAGGGGAAGTCTTGAGACTATGAGACTATCATTATTTTGAAGTCCTTTGATGGCTATGGTTCACTATTGTCAGTGTCGGGATCAGAACTATAGTCTGCCACTAGAGATCTGACGACAGAAGAGCTGCTTGCATGATCCTCCTTCGGCCCACCATCCCCTCCTTCTGATAATCTATCGGTCATGTTGCCTGTGGACGTGTCCCTACTGGCATTTACATACCCAAATGTCTCAACCCCCGTCTCCTTTCCTTTCTGTGTCATCTGTGTCACATTCAAATCTGTCCCATTGGATTCCCCCCGTCTCCTGTGAATGGTTCCCCGCTGTAGCACTGGAGGCTGTTGCTGTGGCACCCCTCCCAGGGTCTGAGTCTTGGCGCTGGGGAGCGGATGGAGCCCAGGCGAGCGACGACGACTCGGGTCTGGGGTCCCCGCTCCTTCTGCGCACCAGGCTGAGGGTGCTGGTCACTGAGGAGCTCAGGGCTTTGGTGGCTGCTGCCTCTTTGCCCTGCAGCCCAAGCTTGTGCAGAAGGCTGCCTGTAGCGCTCCCTGGTGGAGAGATGGGGGAGTTGAACCACGAGCGTGAGGCGATCTCCTTGTGCTTGCTCTGCTGGTGGTCGTAATAGGCTGCAGAGAGAATGTGAAGAGTACATGGGTGGGAGGGAATATCAGAGAGCAGGTTAAAGATGTGTTGTGGGATAAAAAATATATGTTTCACATTTAATTAAGTAGGTTAGTATAGGATTCCATAGTATAACATAAATTGAATTGGTAACTTAGTGTGGCCATGTATTCTGTCTGACCTGTTGGGTAAGGTTTGATGAGCTAAGAGAGTTACTCAATGCTTGGGGTAAGGGGATCCTAGGTAAATATTCTTATCTATAGTGGAGGACGAGGTGGCCACAGTGTATTAGTCCGAGGGAGGGGTTTTAGGTATAAGAGCTCAGTTTGCCCAGAGACTGATGGGCATTGTTGTGGGACATTTCATGAACATGGATTGCTTGTAACAATGCTCCCGATATCGTTAATAAATCTGCAGTACCACTCCAGTTGTCTGTAAGTAATTTTGACCACATAAATGGTGTCAGAAGTGGGATACCTATCTCCGAGGAACAGCGAGGAAGACCAAAGGCTCAGGACCCGACACAGATGAAGGGAGATCTATTTCTGATCTTTGGGAGAAGGCCGTCGATAGCAACAAAGACATGCTCCAGCGGCACCCAGCCTGGCCAGAGGAATTCCTCCTGTGACCTGGATACGGTATCACCATTGCTTGGTGGTCACAGACAACTGTGGTGAGTCCCTACTTTTACTTTAACAAATGCTAGTAAAATAGGGTTGTTGTGTGCACTGGTGCCTACCAGAAGGGCTGGTAGAGAGGTTCCTACCAAAAGGGTTGGTAGAGTTGTTTCCTACCCATAGAGGGGTAGAGAAGATTCCTGCTTGGGATAAGCAAAGTGTTTCACGCCTAAAGAGAGGTGGAAGATATGCATATATTTCCTGCCAGTAGAGTGGTAGGGAATGTGGGGTATTTGATAACGAATTCGTCACACTTTGTTTGCTTTACTCTGATTTAGGCGTGAGGTAATTGGGAAAAAAAAATATCACTGGGACATTGCAAAAATGGGGAATAATATGCAAAACTAATAAACACACCTAGAGGAGTAGAGAGACCAGGATGTTTGAGGGACATGTATAAAAAAATATGGACCTGAATGTGTAGATGAGAACTTACTAAGGAAGGGAAATTTCCTTTAGAGGGAAAGAATGAAAAGTAAGTGTAGGAAAGTAAAAAGAAGGTAGGGCTATGATGGAAAGTGGAAGTGTATGGGAAATGGGAGAAGGAAGCAATGGATAGAGAAGAGAAAAGAAAGCAAGCTAGAGAGCAGAGGGAAAGAAAGGTTTTTACAGAAGAGAGAGGGGAAATGGCTGCCCAGAGGACTACAGACATGACAGCAGAAATGTTTGTGCAGAAGAATGAACCAGAACCAACAGCCACACTCCCTGTTAAGACCCCAGCCACCTTTGCCTCAGTCACTTCAGCCTCAGGTATTCCTGAAATCATTTCAGACTCAGTTACTCCAGCTATCTGTGCCACAGCCTCCCACATAGCGTACACAACCAGGTGCTGTTGCACAGGCCACTGTCCCCAGACCAACACAGTTTCACAGTAGGCGACTGGGAAGGAAGAAAAGGGGGGCAGGAGTGGATTGCAACAAGTATTGGCTGATTTGTTTACTGAACTGTGATACAGCCACTGAAGATTGGACTAAAATAGCCATCTCAAGGTTTAAAACAAACAGCTAGAGAATTCTTGGAAAGAGTGGCACAGGCAGTGAATAGACATGGAGGGGAGATCACAAATGCAGCACAGGAAGCATTGAGAAGACAATATTTCATCCTAGGAGGAAAAAAGAGCTCATGGACTGTGTTAAGACTCATCTTGTTACTTGGAGTACTGCACCTCTCAATGAACTGTTATAATATGCTGAAAATTGTGAAAGGATTAAAGTCAAGAGTGACCAAAAGAAGCAAGATGTATTGCATGATGCAGCACTAGGTGTCTATCGAACAAGTGTGCAAAGTGGAGGAGGCAAGGGGGGAAGGGGAGGACAGGGAGTGAGAAGAGGATATGGCCGAGGGAACCATGAGGCTAATCAGAGGGGCACTAACATGGAATGCTGGGAGTGTGGAAGAATGGGTCATTTAGCACGAACTTGTAGACAGAAGAAACAGAAGCAAGACTTGGACCCAGCACAACAGCGCTCTCAACCTCCTGTCTGATCACAGCATGAAAATGCAGGCCTTGGGCCCTGGGACACTTTGTTGACACTTCTGATTTACTGATTGGATTGTCTGAATGCTGCAGCCCAGCCGAAACTCTCTCTCTATTTGAATGGACATATTTTTTTCTTTTTTGATTGATACAGGGACAGGTATTAGTATGTTAGGAAAGAAGGATAGTGGAAAGTGTATGAAAAGAACCAGAATAGTGAATGTTATGGGAGCATCAGGTCAGTTGATAGCAGAGCCAGTTTCTACTCCAATATTATTGCAATAGGAACACAATGCATTACAACACCAGTTCATCCTCAGCAGTGTTTGCCCTGAAAATGTACTGTGCCGAGACTTAATGTGTAAGCTACAGCTTACTATTTCACTCACACATAATGGGGTTGGTTTAGAGGGGTCCCTTTTGTTTGTATTATCAGATAACTTGCCCAACATGGAGTGGAGTTTTAAAGTCACCAGTCTTGGTCCAGGGAGATAAGGAACTTCCAGAGTGTTTGCAATGTGTGACAAATTTTTTCTCAGATATCACAAATCCGGAGAAATGGTACCAAGTCAATCATATCGTTAAAGAATATTGACATAGCTTGCATTATTATTACGACCAAAAGCTACGCTGCAGCTGTAGTAGGCCTGAAACCTGGTCTGAGATATTTTGTTTAAACTCAACTTTTTCTCCCCATGTGCCTTTAGAAAGAAAAAAGGGGATAGTGTGATTGTGGACTTTTGGTTGAAGCATGTGTACATGCTGATAATTGGGTGTCCATTCAACATACCCCTGGATTGTTTTATTCATCCTCTCTGGAGGCATACTTTTTTCAAAAATGGAGCTCCTTAATTGTACAAAGACATATCTTTGTAAAGCCTGAACCTTCCTATTTACAACAGCAAGAGACTTTAACTTTGTCTGCTGAGGAAAGAGCAACTCTGAGACATTATGTGCTTGTATATTAACTTAGACAGAGAGGGCACAGCCTCTCAAAGCATGTGCAAATAATTGTAAAACCTTGACTGACTAATTGACTTGGACTGACAACTCTGATAAAAATTGTGTTGATTTAAGATAGGCGTTAGTATCAGCTCCAGCCATGGGGTTGCCTAATTATGACCTGTCATATGTCATTTAATTTGTTTATGTGTGAGAAATTAGGTTACATGCAGGGGGTGTTATGTCAACAATATGGGGGGGCAGCATAGACCTGTGGTATACTTAGTTAAACAAATTAGAAGAATTGACTAGAAGAATGATTTCTTGTTTAAAAGCAGTTGCAGCGGCTGCCAGTGCAGTGTTAGGTAGTGCAGACATAGTAGTGTTGCATTCACTAACTGTGAATGTCCCACATAAAGTACATTCATTGCTTTTACAAGAAAAAAGAAAAACTGCACATCTCACACCGGCGCGTCTCTTAACTTATCAGCATGTGATATTAACCCTTTCTCATCTGACCCTTACACGTTGCACAAAACTTAATCCAGCTTCTCTGCTGCCGATAGCAGAGAATGGTGATTTACCTGACATTTCTGAAACACCTGTCTCTAACCCTGATTTAATCTTGTGTGTTAATGGATCATCTATGAAACTGGAGTCCGGAAAGGGGGGGAACAGGTGCTCTGTAGGGAATCCTTTTGAAATGATAAACTCACCCCTCACATGAAGTTTTTCTGCTCAAGCAGCTGAAATGATAACCTTGGTGTGAGCATGGAATTTGGCAAAAGGCAAATCTGTAATATGTGATGAAACTAGTTTATTGGATAAGACCATTGAGAAAAAAAAAAAGGGGATAAACTGCGGGCATGATAAAATATGAAGGTGCTATGATGGCCACATGGTAACTTCATACATGTTATTAGCCCTGTTGCTTTGTTGCACACTTTGATTTTCAGTGTGCAAAGGGGGGTATAAGAAAAACATTTGAATATGGGGTTATGGTCACCCTATTTATGGGAGGTGTTAATGTTATGTTTGTAGCATACAAAATGTATTTTGCACCAGGATTCACTACAGTAGCAGCCAGATATTGTTCAAGGTGCATTGTGTGTCTGAAATATAATGTTGAACCTACAATGAGAGTATAAGGAAGGGCATCACCCATCACCTGAAAAATTCATTTGAACACATTATGATGGATTTCATTTAATTGAACAAATGCAGAAGATATGAATATTGTTTGGTCATAGTTCATATGTTTTCAAAAAACTGGCCTGAATGTTATCCAGTCAAGCATGTAAATGCCATATCAGTGGCTAAGGCTTTAATGAGAGAGGTTGTGCCTAGATGGGGAGTTCCAAAGAGACTAACCTCAGATAATGGAGCACATTTTGTAAACAAAATTATTGAAATGCTGTCTGAGAAATTGCAAATGGACTTCAGAACCCATTGTGCATAACAGCCACAAAGTGAAGGGGCTGTGGAGAGAACTAATCCAATGTTGAAAGCAAAACTGACTAAAATTAGTGTCAATAGGGATGGATTGGGTGACTGCACTTCCTTTAGCTCTTCTCCTCAGAGGCCGTTCATTCAAGATCAACAGGGCTCAGTCCTTTTGAAATTTTGACTGGACGTCTTCTGCCGGCTCCAGGGTTTACTAATCCACCTAACTTAGAGGATGTAAATAAACAATGACTAGTTACATGCGAGGACTGATTGCTGCTCTGTCTTTTGTGTCTCAATAGGTGGCGTCGGCATTTCCACAAAGTTTCCAAAGGACACACCCAGTTGAGCCAGGAGCCTGGGTTCTGATCAAAGATTTAAGGAGGACGAATTGGAATCACAGTGATGGAGAGGACCATTTGAAGTACTGTTATCTACACCTACGGCTGTGAGGAATGCGGAAAGAGACACTTGGGTACATCTCTCACACTGCAGAGTGGTGAAAAATCTGGAACAATACATCAACTGAATTGGATTGGCAATAAGAAAGGATTGGTAAACAATCTTCAGGAGGCTAAAGAATATAGGCGTCAGGATAGATTCATAAGTATCACTAGCACCACATCAAAGTATTTTTCTCAGTTTAGCTAGATAACTGTTACAAGTTTGTTGTTTTTTGTTTCATTTTATTTGGACAGTTACCTGAGGCGAGTCTAAAACGACCCAAGTCAGCTCTGCTGTCGAAGACTAGATTAGGATTTATTTTTGAGTTTTTGAATAACTGAGAAAACACAAGATGTTGGTTTTGGTTTTGTTGATGTGTGGAACGAATAAAGTCTGTGTTTTAGCCTTCCATGCCAAAACAAGATTAAACTAGAGTCTGTGAAACCCTTTAACTTTAGGAATATTTACGACCTGATAAGAGAGGGGGTCACGTTGTTACCTGAGACTAGACTTGTCTGATAGAAGGTAGTTAGTGATTCGTGGATGCATCTTTGCCTTACTCTATGTGGTGAAACATTTGATAGGATCAATGTATTTGGGAAACCTAACAGAAGTGATTATATGTTTCAGGGTAGTCCCATGCCAACTGAAATGTATGAAGATGTTTTTTCATTCGAAGAAGTCCCAAATAATGAGAGAGGAAATATGGTAGTAACAGAAGTGTACAATGAGTCTGACCCTATTTTGAAAAAACCTGGTTTAAATGATAGATAGGCAATTGGAATTTCATGTTGTTATTTTATTTTCCATGAGTAATTGTTATTTCTTTTATTTGTATGTATAATATGGAGTTACATTTCAATAATTAGATAACTTGGAGGAAGTAATTTGTAACCATGTTTTGCTATTATGTGTGTTTAAGGCTAGTAATCAAATGTAATGATGATACATATAGTTTCTCTAGGTGTGGTACTATAGTACCACAAGGGGGGAATGTGGGATAAAAAATATATGTTTCACATTTAATTAAGTAGGTTAGTATAGGATTCCATAGTATAACATAAATTGAATTGGTAACTTAGTGTGGCCATGTATTCTGTCTGACCTGTTGGGTAAGGTTTGATGAGCTAAGAGAGTTACTCAATGCTTGGGGTAAGGGGATCCTAGGTAAATATTCTTATCTATAGTGGAGGACGAGGTGGCCACAGTGTATTAGTCCGAGGGAGATTTTAGGTATAAGAGCTCAGTTTGCCCAGAGACTGATGGGCATTGTTGTGGGACATTTCATGAACATGGATTGCTTGTAACAATGCTCCCGATATCGTTAATAAATCTGCAGTACCACTCCAGTTGTCTGTAAGTAATTTTGACCACAGTGTTCACCAGCATCATGGTAAACTCAACTGTGCCTATGTTCTCCTTACTGTACATAATATTCTCTTAGACTATTGGGGAATCTTAAAGCCACTTCAGCTACTAATGGTTCTGCTCCTATAATGACTGGAACAGTACACCCTAAGCTGTAACAAGCTTTAACACTTGTTTGCAATCTTTTCATTGTTGGCTGGCTATGGTCACCCAGAGCTAAACTCCTATTCCAACAAAGAAATCCAAACCAGAATTAGCAGATTCTTGTCCAATTCCTGATTCTTGTCCAAAACTGATCTGAAAACAACCCACAAGTATGAGGTGCAGTTAGTAGCTACACCAGCAGGAGTCAACATTCCCTGACTTGAGCTGACAGAACTACCTGGCATCCACATCCATACAACAGGAGACAAAGCCGTGTTTCTATTTGTTGTGAATTATTATTAATTGAAGATTAGTTTATAAAAGGTAGATTAATTAATTACTTGAAGTTAAGGGTAAAAAAACTGATTTATGTTGTTTTGTTAAAGAACAGTTAATGGAAATGTTAAATGATCTATTTACATTATTGACAGTATGGGAGAATCTTTTACTTTATCTGTTATTGATGGTTAATCGATATTAATCTGAAGGTGTTTTAATTTGTAAGGAGATACCTTTATTCTGAAGTGCAGGAAGTGATGTGTGAATGTTCTCATTAGTTTTAGTAATGATTCTATGAAGTGAAGTCGCCAGTCGCAAGAACCTGCCTTGTTTAACTAATTGTTTAATTAGAAATTCTTCTTCTTTATAAAACTGTATCAAAAAGAGAAACGTTTGATCATCATTAGAAGCTTCCATTACACAACACTATTATCAGACCAAATCTGGGCGAGCTAGTGCGATTCCAACTGGCCTCATTTCTCCTCATGTCCCAGCTGTTACCATCTCTGGACTCCAAACCACCATCAGCCTATAAAAACAAACCCAAGAAAGTGGCACAATTTCCAGAATTGTAACATTCTTGCTAAGGCTTACGGGAATCACTTTTAATGAGGGAGTGGGGTCAGCCAGGTTCTTCTGAAAAGCCATGAGAGCAGTGAGGTGGCATTGATTGACAAAGAGATTATAAGTTGTTTTAATTAGACTCCATTATAAATGGTTTATAAATGGTTTATAAATAGGTTATTCATTCAATTGTAAACCCTTTGTAAGCCATTAATAAGCCCTTATAAATGAGTTATAAACACAGTTTTTATACATCGATGCGGGCTCACTATTTGGGAAGATCCCCATCTTGGCAACCCACTGCCTATCCCTTAACTTGCTCCACTAGCCTAATTGCACACTCCCTACCATTCTTATATCTGTTACTAGAGATTAAACCCCAGGAGGGGGGGGGGGGGGGGGGGGGCGGGGGCTCACAAGGAGCTCACCCTTTTAATTATTTTCGGTGTTCTTAGTTAATTTGCTTGACCCTAACTACCCAAACAGTGTCCTAGACATCCGCAAAATCAGGCCGTACCTAACCCAACATACATGCCACCCAGCTGCAAACCTAGATAATTTCCCGCCTTGAATACTGCAACACCCTCCTAACGAGCCTGCCAGCATGCGTGGTGAAACCACTACAGATGATCCACAATGCGGCGGCGTGTCTGGTGCTAACCAACCGAAGAGGGCACATGTCAACCCGCTACTCATTGAGCTCCACTGGCTGCCTGTAGCTGCTTGCATTAAGTTCAAGTCACTTATGCTTACTTTCAGAGTGATTGCTGGTTCTGCTCCTATCTACTTAAATGCTCTTGTAAGGGCTAATTAAGTTGGTTTAAAGTAAATCTTCGCTAAACAGCTGCAAAAGATCTACTATCAAGCCAATCTCTGTCTTTTGAAGGAAATACCTGGGATGGTTTTCTACCTTCGGCATAAACCAAAACAGGAGACAGGCTCATTTTTCTTTCAGTTCACTCCATTTATTAAGGCCTCTTTGTACAATTTCGGACGAAGTTGGTTTAATATTAATCTTCATAAAACAAATGCAATAGAAGTTTTGAATTGCTCATGTATCTTTTGAGTACCTGCAGTCAAAAAGTGCCCGTGAAGTTGATACCGAAACTAGTTGCCTCAAAAAACAAACCCCAGAAAGTGGCATAGTTATTGGAATTGTAGCATTCTTGCTAAGGCTTACGGGATTTTAATGAGGAAGTCGGGACGTCAAGGTTCTTCTGAGAAGCCATGTTATCAGTAAGATGACATTGATATGCCCAGGTGATGACAAGTTGTTTATGACAGACGGTACAAACAGGAGTTACTGCAATAAGACTTTCCATTGTTCATTGTTCGTATATGGTTTTGCCTGAGTGGTTATATGAGAACTTCATGTGTTCAAGTGTGTTTTGCAACTGGTAGAGCAAGGAGGTGACATCGCCTAGGTCAAGAATCCTCATCTGTTATTAAAGTTATTTCAAGAGTTGATATGATGATGAATATGAACTATCTTTTTACACTCTTCACTCAACTCTTCACAAAATAATAATTAAGAATAATTTCACAAACATTGCACAAGGTTTATATACTAGATCATATCTCATCTGGCAATGGAAGAACTAAACCTGTTCCCAGTGGCCATGAGAGTTCCCGTAACCTCATTTAATTTTCTCTGGTCTGTATTTATCTCACATTATCGCACTCTCAGTTTAAAATGCCTGCCCACATGCAGTACAAAGGTACATTTTGTCAAAGCCATGTGTATAAAGGTGAAACAAGAGGCGCAACATGTCTAAATGGGGCGGAGTTAAACCAAAGTGATTTCCAGTTGAGTTCACAGTGAAAATACACATAAATAAACGAATAATTAATTGATTATACATAACAAACACTATTCTCAAAAGTAGGCTCATATTTATTTAAAAATACATTTAAAACAAGTACCCTTTGATGAACTATTCAAAAGTAAACTATATACTTTCATAGAAAATCTTGAGATGAAAATTAGAGATGAGTCCAGTTAGCCAGCAGCAGTAAACTGCAGCGTTGATGGTGGTTTGGAGTCCAGAGATGGTAACAGTTGGGACATGAGGAGAAATAAGGCCAAGATGCTGCTGTGAAGAATCCCCAGAATAAAATCAGCTCCTGCATTTGCATCCTTGACCTTGGCGATGTCACCTCCTTGCTTTACAAGTTTCAAAACACACTTGAAAATAGGGGTGGGGGGAAAAAATCGATTGTTAGATTTTCCTCGATTCTCTGTCCTGATTCCGAAAAGTTCATAATCGATTTTGTTATAAAAAAATATATATATATACAGTACTGTGCAAAAGTTTTAGGCAGGTGTGAAAAAATGCTATGAACTAAGAATGCTTTGAAAAATGTAAACAATAAATGTTTATTTTTGTATCCATTTACATGGTAAGACTGAGCACAGCAACAAGACACAACATAGTTATACTGCATCAGCAGGGTCTCTCCCAGACAAAGATTTCAAAGCAGACAGGGGTTTCAAAATGTGCAGTTCAAGCTCTTTTGAAGAAGACGTTGAGGATCGTAGACGCAGTGGTCAGCCAAGGAAACTTAATGCAGCTGATGAAAAACCCATCAAGCTTATTTACCTTCGAAATCGGAAGATTTCAAGCAGTGGCATCAGCTCAGAACTGGCAGAAACCAGTGGTACCCAGGTACAGACATTTACTGTCCGGGGAAGTCTGGCCAGAAGTGGTCTTCATGGAAGAGTTGCAGCCAAAAAGCTCTACCCCGACAAGGAAACAAGGCCAAGTGACTGAACTAAGCACGAAAACATAGAAACTGGGGTGCAGAAACATGGCAGAAGGTGCTCTGATGAGTCAAAATTAGAAATATTTGGCTGTAGAAGAAGACAGTTTGTTCGCCGAAGGGCTGGAGAGAGGTACAATAATGAGTGTCTGCAGGCAACAGTGAAGCATGGTAGAGGTTCCTTTCCAGTTTGGGGCTGCATTTCTGCAAGTGGAGTTGGAAATTTGGTCAGGATGAATGGAGTCTTCAATGCAGAGATACAGGCAGATACTAATCCATCATGCAACACCATCAGGGAGGCGTATGATTGGCACCAAATGTATTCTGCAGCAGGAACATAACCCCAAACATACAGCCAATGTCATTAACAACTATCTTCAGCTTAAAAAAGAACAGAAAGTCCTGCAAGTGATGGTATGACCCCCACAGAGCCCTGATCTCTACATCATCGAGTCTGTCTGGGTTTACATGAAGAGACAGAAGAATTTTAGGAAGGCTACATCCACAGAAGATCTGTGGTTAGTTCTCCAAGATGTTTGGAACAATTTACCAGCCGAGTTCCTTCAAAAACTGTGCGCAAGTGTATCTGGAAAATTGATGCTATTTTGAAGGCAAAGGGTGGTCACACCAAATTTTGATTTAATTTAGAATTTTCTTCTGTTCCTTCACTGCATTTTGTTAATTTATGAAGAATTGATGAAAATAAACTGTTAACACTTCCATTTTTGAAAGCATTCTTAGTTCATAGCATTTTTTCACACCTGCCTAAAACTTTTGCACAGTACTGTATATATATATTTTTTTTACTCATCCATTTTATGTTGAAATGCAAGCTGCATCGATTATTGCATTGTTCATAGAAAGTCAAAATTGTGACAAGGAAAAGCTTTTTCTCTAATAAAAAAAATTGAGAAGGTAATTCATCTGTTGATTTTCTTTAATTATCAAACACAAAGTAGGAAGTGATTTTAGACTCTGAGTAGCAAACTTGAATGTTTTAAAAGTCGAAATGCATCGATAATCGTTTTATCGGTTTAGAATTGATAATCGATAATCAGTTTAGAATCGATAACTGATTTAGAATCGATAATCGGTTTAGAATCGAATCGTTGACCCCTGAATCGGAATCGAATCGTGAGGTGCGAAGAGATTCCCACCCCTACTTGAAAACATAAAGTTCTCATATAACCACTGAGGCAAAAACTTATGACCATGGAAAGTATTTAAGCATTACCTCCTGTTCGTGCCATTTGTCAAAAATAAACTGCCATGACAAAGCACCACAATAATGGAAAGTATATTGGCAGTATCTCCTGTTCGTACCATTTGTCAAAAACTATTAAAATCTCTTTGGCATTTCAATGTCACCACACTGCTTCCATGGCTTCTCAGAAGTAGGGAAAATAAGTATTTGAACCCCTGCCCATTTCGCAAGTTTGGCCACTTGCAAAGAAATGTGTGATCTATAATTGTAATGTTAGGTGCATATTAAAAGTGAGAAACAGAATATCAACCAAAAAATCCAGAAAAATGCATTTTATAACACTTATGACTTTATTTGTATTTGATGCAGAAAATTAGTATTTGAACCCCTAGCAAAACATGACTTAGTACTTGGTAGAATAACCCTTGTCGGCAAGCACAGACATCAGGTGTTTCTTGTAGTTGGTCACCAGGTTTACACACATCTCAGGAGGGATTTTGGTCCACTCCTCTTTGCAGATCCTCTCCAAATCTTTAAGGTTGTGTTTTCAATGGGAGGTAATGAGGGAATGAAGTTGAAGCCCAATATTTCACCTTACATGGTGGAGTCTCTTTAAAATCCCGTAAACCTTAGCAAGAATGCTACAATTCCAATAACTGTGCCACTTTCTGGGGTTTGTTTTTTGAGGCTAGTTTTGGTATCAACTTCAAATTCAATAGACACTTTTTGACTGCAGGCACTCAAAAGGTACATGAGCATTTAAAAAACATCTATTGCAGCTGTTTTATGAAGATTTAGCCTATTTTCAACAAACTTCATTCGAAATTGTACATAGGGGCCTAAATAAATGGAGTAAACTGAAAGAAAAATTTACCTTTGTCCTGTTTTGGTTTATGCTGAAGGTACAAAAACATCCCCGGTATTTCCGTTAAAAGACAGAGATTGGCTGGAGAGTATATATTTTGCAGCTGTTTTACGAAGATTCATTTTAAACCAACTTCATTGGCCCTTACAAGAGCATTTAAGTAGGTGGGAGCAGAACCAGCAATCACATTGTAAGCAAGCATAAGTGACTTGAACTTAATGCAAGCAGCTACAGGCAGCCAGTGGAGCTCAATGAGTAGTGGTTTGATGTGTGCCCTCTTCGGTTGGTTAGCACCAGACGCGCCGCCACATCGTGGATCATCTGTAGTGGTTTCACCACGCATGCTGGCAGGCCCGTTATGAGGGTGTTGCAGTATTCAAGGAGGGAAATCACCTAGGTTTGTACCAGCAGCTGGGTGGCATGTATGCTGCGTTAGGTACGGCCTGATTTTGCGGATGTCTAGGACACTGTTTGGGTAGTTAGGGTCAAGCAAATTAACTAATTACACAGAAGATAATAAAAGGGTGAGTTTTAAAGCACTTTTTAAATGTACCAAGGCCGTCACTGGAAGAGACAGTGCTAAGTAGGTAATTTCACCACTGATGTGCCACGATTGAAAAGAGTCTCGGCTGCGATCTTTTGCTGGAGACAGACAGCAGACAACAAACTCTCATCAGAGGAGCGAAGTGGTAGAGATTTGACTGTCTCATTCACTTTAATAAACTGGAATTATCACCTCATGGTGTGTTTAATATATCAATCCATTTGCCTTATTTGCACACCATATTAACGTTATGTACTGTTATGTGTTAATAATATCTGTTAATCTTAGGCACTTGCAGTCCCAAGGCTATAAATAAATCAGTCAGTCAGTGAATCTGCAAAACATATGATCATATCAGATTCATCATATCTTATCTGGCAATGGAAGAACTAAACCTGTTCCCAGTGGCCATGAGAGTTCCCATAACCTCATTTAATTTTCTCTGGTATGTATTTCCTTGAGTTTTTTTATCTCACATTATTCCACTCAAAGCTATGTTCTAAGCAAACCAGATAGCGTGATAACTGATAGATAGGATAGAACTTCCCATGACCAAATAGCCCATACCAACCAGATAATATCTTGGGCATATATTGGACACACCACTGATCACGTGGTTTCGTTTCTCAGAAGTTCATCACACAGACACAGACAATGAAGGTACACAAAAATAATGGAATAATGAATTGATTGAACTTGAATCATACAAGACTGTATAGCCTACCACAAAACACTATTCTCAAATGTAGGCTCATATTTATTTAAAGATAAATGTAAAACAAGTACAGCGTCGATGATGGGTCCAGAGATGGTAGCATTTGGGACATGAGGAGAAAATAGGCCAAGATGCTGCTGGGAAGAATCCCCCAAAATAAGATCAGCCTCTGCATGTGCATCCTTGACCTTGGTGATGTCACCTCCCTGCTTTACCAGTTTCAAAACAAACTTGAAAACATGAAGTTCTCATATAACCACTCAGGCAAAACCTTGAAACTTATGAACAATGGAAAGAATTTAAGCATTACCTCCTGTTTGTGCCATTTGTCAAAAACAAACTGCCATGACAAAGGAGCCCATGCCAACCAGACTATCCCTTTGGCATATCAATGTCACATCACTGATCATGAGGGTTCTCAGAAGAACCTGGCTGACCCCACTTCCTCATTAAAAGTGATTCCCGTAAGCCTTAGCCAGACCGTTGCAATTCTGGAAATTGTGCCACTTTTTGGGGTTTGTTTTTAAAGGCAGCTAGTCTTGGTATCATCTTCAAATTCAGGCACTTTTTGACAGCAAGAATTCAAAAGATACATGACCAGTTAAAAACATATATTGCAGCTGTTTTATGTAGATTTATTTTAAACCAACTTCTTCCGAAATTGTACATAGGGACCTAAATTAATAGTGTAAACTGAAATAAAAAATATACATGATCTTTGTTCATTCTTGGTTTATTCTGAAGGTAGAAAACCATCCCAGGTATTTCCTTTAAAAGATAAAGATTGGCTGGATAGGATACAAATGTAGGTTCATATTTGTTTAAAGATAAAATGTTAATGTAAATGTAAAACAAGTACGCTGTGATGAACTTTTCAAAAGTAAACTATATACTTTCATAGAAAAGCTGGAGATGAAAATTAGAGATGAGTCCAGTTAACCATCATCAGTAAAATTTAGAGTTGTTGGTGGTTTGGATCCCAGAGATGGTAACAGTTGGGACATGAGGAGAAATGAGGCCAGTTGGACTTGGAACGCAACTGGCACACACTAGCCCGCCCAGATTTGGCCCGATAATAGAAACACGGCCATTGTCTCCTGTTGTATGGATGTGGATGCCAGGTAGTTGTGTCAGCTCATGTCAGGGAATGTTGACTCCTGCTGGTGTAGCTACTCACTGCACCTCATACTTGGGGATTGTTTTCAGATCAGCTGCTGTACGAATTGGACAAGAATCGGTTGGGACTTTTCTGTTAGAAAAGCAAGCTTATCTTGGGGTGATAGTAGCCAGCCAACAATGAAAAGATTGCAAACAAATACATTAGCTGATCAACTTTAAGTGTAGGACTTTTGCCATTGTCAAAGTTTAATGTTGCGCTCATTCATGCCTGTTCAGTGTCCTCAAAAAGGCAACCTACAGTACCCATTTTAAATGTTTGCTGTCAGTGTTACATATTGGTTCTTTAAGATTCACAGTGCTTCATGTCCTATACCTGCATGGTCTCCTGGTATCAAAAGGGAGTTTTTTTATGTAACAAAACAAGTCATACTGGATGCACTTCTACAACTTTGTTTATACACCCACCTCTGTCACCTGCTCAAAGGCGTAATCCACATTGCACTATAAAAGAAGTGGTGAGCGTAAGTACCAGAGTGATAACCCCGGGACAGCTGCACGTAAACAAAGGTGAGATTATAATTAGCATCTGTGGCAAAGCAATTACAAGAGTTAACTATTAATTATTAGTTGACATTTTAAGTATTTAGACACCTTAGTGCAATTTATAAGACATGTGGTTACAAAAATAGGGTAACGTTATTCATAGTGTGTCCTTAATATTAAAAATAATAACCACATTTTGACAAATTCTGTGCTTTCCTTGCATTTGTAGACACCAGAGCTGGGCACCATGATGGTAAGTGACAGCAGAAATGCATTTTTTGGTTAAGTTTTTTAAAAAGTATTTAATATCAGAGGCCAACAAGTAAGGGTGACTAATAATGTTAATATGTATGAGCTGCAGAAAACTATGAAAGGATTTGGACATCATGGTACATCATAGCTCATATCTTTGATTTGTCACACATTGCTTCCAATGTTGTCATGACTCAAATCTCCAGTATTTAAAATGAGTTCCAAGGTCAACCACAATGGGTGTATTTGTGTCACCTCTTAAAGGTGGAGGCCATCTGGCAGGGGGACTGCCAATGAAAACTAGCCTTTTGGCTACAATTGGGTGCATTTACATTCTAATGTTTATTAATGCACACTGTCCCTCTTAATCAAATAAACAAAATCAAAAATCAAATGATCCTAATCCTGTACACTTTTTGTCAAATTCAGCAAATGGTCCTTAAGCTGTCCATTCAGTGTGCGTGCTCAAAAAAAAGTGCTTGGACACATTTTTTGGTTCTGTAAAGGGGAAACGTAGTGATTCGGACCAAGATATAAACAATTCTAGCTAATAAACACGTTGAAATGAAAGGGTTTAATTTGATTGGATGTTGAGCTCAAAAATCAACAATCTTTCAGCCAAATTGTGAATTGTGCCTTTAATTTAATCTATTTATATAAATGAAGCAAAAGCATTTATTAAGGACAAAACTAGACAAGCAATTTGGCTCTAAACCAATGCTCAAGTGTTTTATTCCATTTCTTTGCCCAACCCTTGCAGGTTTACTGGTCCCCTGCTCTACTTCTTCCCCTGCTGGTGCAGTCTCTCCCCATCAATGAGCAGGACCTTCCTATTGACTGTGAGGATGTCTTCAGAAACGGATCGATTCACAATGGCATTTACACCATCTACCCTGTAGGACAGGAAGTGCCTATGGAGGTGTACTGTGACATGGGCTGCACTGACAATGACAACCATCAAGGCCATTGGACAGTGAGTACCAATGTTGCTTCGGTGCTAGTGGCATCATCATACTTTTACCTTAAGGCTAACTGTACAATCTAGCTTTGACCGGAGGTTTATGGCATGTTCACACAATATGAACCTCAAACATTTCTGTGCATGGCCCGGAGAGAGTATAATATGTCTGTTTTACATGGTCTACTATAACCTACATGCTTCTAACACCTTTACATCAGGTGATCATGAGGAGACTGGATGGCACTGTGAATTTTGACAGGCCATACAGTCATTACGAGGAGGGATTTGGAGACAAGAATGGAGAGTTCTGGCTTGGTAAGATACCTACAATCACCTGTATTTCATTAGGCAGGGTTCCCAATTTGGTTTAACAAAATGTTGTTGATATTTGAGCTCAACAGCCAATAAAATGTTCCTGAAGCACGTTTGTTAATTGTTTCTGGCTCGGTCCAAGACCCTATGTTTGTTCCCTTTTTTATTTCCATTCCAGACATGCAAACCTAGTTTTTTTATTTCCATTGTTTGTTCATGATTGTACCAACAACATTTTGGTGGCATTTGCCTTTAGGTCTCCAGAACATGCATCTGCTCACATATAGGACAAAGTATATGTTGAGAGTGGACATGGAGGACTTTGAGGAGGGGAAGGTCTATGCTCTGTACGCAATCTTCTTTGTAGAATCAGAGTCGGACGGGTACAGACTTCGAGTAATGGACTTCAAAAATGGCGGTGCAGGTAAGAGTGATCTCATTTCACCTCTTTGTTTCTGCTTTGAAGGAGCATTGTGTAGGTTTAAGTGACATTTAGTGGAGAGGTTGCAGATAACAACCAGCTGAACACCCCACCCTCATCCATCCCCTTTCAAGCATGTAGGATAACCTATGATGGCTGTCAGTTAGCATAAGAATGTGAAAGGCACTCTCCGGAGCAAGTGTTATGGTTTGCCCATTCTGAGCTTCTTGACAACATGTAGAAACATGGCAATGAAACATGGCAGTCACTGTGGAAGAGGACCTGCTCCTTATGTAGATATGAAGGGCTCATTCTTAGTTAACCAAAAACACAACAATTATGTGATATATGGTAGTATGGTATGGTATGATAGGTGATTATACTTTAATGAAAACAGATCTATAAATACTATATTTCATTTTTGCTAATAGATTACCTTCAATCCAACAACTGTACCTGCACTTCCATGTATGTTATTATTATTAACTTGTTTAATTTGTAAAATTACCAATACAATGCATTCTCCTTTCAGGTGATTCTCTGGGCTTTCACAACGGACAGAGGTTCTCTACCTTTGATAGGGACCAGGATAGCTGGCTCTGGGGTGGTCATTGCAATAAGGATCATAGATATGGAGGATTTTGGTTTAACGGGGGGAGGTGGGGTTGCATGCATGCCAACACAAATGGTCGATACCAATGGAAAAACGGCCGTAGCATTGATGGGTCTGGTTTGATATGGCAGAAATGGACTCCGAACTCACTGAAGGCCATTTCTATGAAGGTTAAGAGGTTATCTTTGGATGAGCTAACTAGTTAAACAAGTCTCTGGTTTATTGGGTAAGAGGTTTAGGGGCTAATCTAAGTAACTAGTTGAAGATATCTCTGGTTTATTGGTCATATCCCAATTAAACTTTAACTGGTCATCCTGTTTAGGAATGGACCAAGACATTCTGAAATTAGATGTATTAAGAACATACGGGGACTTTTCATAAAGTGATAAAAGTCATCACTTCATTTTTTCAGTAATTTACTGCTTTTGATCTGTCTTCACAAACATGTTGCATGTTGATGAATCATTGGGTGTTTCTCGGCTGTTCCATTCCTTAATTTGCCTTCTTTCTTTTAAATGAAGCCCCAAATAAATATTTCAACCTTGCCATCCGGATTTTTTTTTTCTTTTCTCAATTCTAATGTGTGTTCTGATGAAGTGAGGTGTTGAAGCACAGCTTTATGTGTTGATGCTGTGGTGAAGTGAACTAGAAAGAGAAAATCTCCAGCATGTCTAAATGGTTTGGTCATCAACATCAGCATTGTAGCCAACTTTAACCCATTTGCGTGCGTCTCCCTTAAGACCCAGATGCTATGTGAGTAACACAACAGGATCAAAATGAGTGAAGGCTCAATCAGCTGAACTTAGGAAAACGGCCTGCTTTTTCAAAGCAATGGGATACCATTGTCAAGAAAATCCAAAAAACAGCCGACACGCAAAACAAATATTACGCATTATGACGAAAGCACCGGGGAAGTAACCGATTTCGTTGCCTTTCGAATAACTTTCACCTTGTCTTTCCCCAGAATTTATAGAAGCAAGAAGCGCAACTGAATGTAGGCAAAGGAAAATGGGCCAAAAGTATTGCCGCTATTTTTTTTATTTCTTTTTACAATACTATCCGCCTCAATCTTCCCTGCTGCAAGTGCGAAATCTCTTGGTCACACATTGCCTACAATAGCACAATAGGTCTACATGAAAGACTGAAGGGTAATGCATCAGGCAATAGCAAGCCAACGTGAGGGAGGGGGAAAGCATTCTGACTCACCAGTTACTACAAGTTGTACTTGTTTCTTGTTATCCAGGGATTATTACTCGAGGACGAAGCTGCATCGTCCAACTATACAAGAATTTAATACATGTTGTATCAAAGCAATGCAAAAGTACCCGCTGTTTTCACATAGTCCACTGATACGATGAAGTGTCAAGTGTTTTGAAAAAGTGGACATGGTATTGAGGGTAAAAATGATGGTAAAAAACGGCAAGCCTCCCTTGATGGCTGGTTAGATCTCAGAATGTCAGTCACACGTTACCCCACTGAAAAAATATCACAGCCAAGGACAAGAGTGGCTTTACAGACACGACCTGTAACAGGCACGTGTTACCCCAGTGACAGCAAAGAGCGCTCCACAACCAAGCTGCAGGAGTCACATCTGAGCATGACCATGAAAAACTCTCTCAGAAGACAAGGATCTGCAGGAAGTAGGCGTTGTCAAGGCAGTGATGCTGGTGTCACGGTCACAGTCTAGGGCTGTATACATGGAGTGTTTGGCAAGCACATCCGTCAACATCTTCACTTACAGTAGATGGACACACTTCCTTTTTTATTACAGTGCAACTTTGTTTTTTACAGTGCCATTTATGTTCTTGCAGTGACACTTTTCTTACAGTGCCAGATTTGTTGTATTTTTCATGTTAATGAACAGTATGGTGAAGGCAATGATTTCCTGTTAAACTCAAATAGTTTCCATTTCATGTTTAGATCTGCAGAGAAATTAAGGTTTTGTGAACATTCTGTCACAATTCTTTGTCTTAGATTTCTTAGGTTTTAGAATGTGCTTTTAAAGGGTACATTATTTCACAATGGGTTAATATGCGGCAGAGTTGTGGTGTTCTTGGTGTTTCTCATGTTTTGCTTGCGTTTAGGTAGTTGGATCTTTAGTTTTAGACCAAACCCCTCTTTGGCTGAGTTGAGTTAACTTTAATCACAATAAGGCCTTTTGCTGTATGCAAACCGAACTAATGCCACCTAGTGGACAGAATAAGTAGAGTCTCACATCGATAGATGAACTTGAGAGAAATTCATCATTGCATCTAATAAGTATACATCATTTTACAAACCTGTAGACTTCAGTGCATTTGAAACATCTACGTTAGACACTCTTATGATACATGTGGATTTTAGAGGTAAAATACAAACATGTGAATCTGAAAAACAGTGTCAGTGTGATGTTGTTGATGAATGCGTTTACATACATTTTACATAGCCATTTTAGAGGATGCTTTCGTCCTAAGTAACCCATAGTATTTAATTGATATGGATATTGAACCCATTGCCTTGGAATTAATACCTTTCCTGTTCTGGTAAGGTTACAAGTAGAACTGCAGGAGCATGGCCAGTGTCTATAATGTTTCTTCAAGACAAACACTCCTTACAGCCTCTTAAAAGGCGTGCAGTCTGTAGCACACTCATTACCTCTGCATGTGGAGCTATGGTTCACTTTGCACAATAATCAGAAGTACATGACGCTGGCTTGACCATTCATTAAGACAGCTTTTATAGTTTTGTAGAAAGCTTTTGAAAGTGAAATATTAATGTTCTGTCAGCTGGAATAAAGGGGTAAGAACTAAATCATGGGGTTCATTCTGACAGGAATCCATGTGTAGTATTAATAAAACCATATACTCACCTGATGCACGCGGACCAAAACACATTCTGGATTATGTTGCTGGAATATGACATTAAAGTAGCAACTATTTAACAGAAACCATTTAGATATCATTTGTTTTAACTGCTATATATATTGTTTATCAAGTCTTATTAAGAGATATATGAGTGGACGCATTATTTAAAATGCCAGATGAACTGAAGAAGGCTTGTCCACATCATGGTCCATTCAATCTCTACTTAAAGCAGAAGGCCTTAGAGAGAGCTGCAGTCATGCGGGAGAAGAAAGATGGCCTCTTGAAGTTGGTCTTCAGGGAATCTGTAAAGAACCCGCCAAAAAGATAATTAGAAAAAGAAAAAAAAACATTTAGATATCATTTGTTTTAACTGCTATATAAAGTGAAATCTTTGGCACCATCGTAACTTTTTAATATTAAATATATCACTTGTATCCCTGTTTTGTGATATACATGCCTAAAAGGTGCCTTATATTTCTATACTGAAATAATATCGGCATAATAATTTGTATTACTATGATGACTTTTCAGTTGCCTATTTTTTGGTGCCCCCTCAGGACGTGGTGCCCTACGCACAGCGCGTAGTGCGCATTATGGGAGCGGCGGCACTGAATACAGCAAATGTATGTGCAGTGAAGATGGTCTTGTACAACAAATCAGCTGAATAGAACAAAAGAGTAAATGACACTTACGGCAGGAGCTGGACGGAGACATTCCTCTGTGGCACTGTGGAGAACAAACATTGAATGAAGAATGGTTCCGGGACCAACTAGGAATTCTTTAGGCCACCTTTGTCATCTTTAGAAATGTTTATGTTAATACGTGCAGTTTTCTTCAGTTTCAAAATGAGAGTGAGTGAGGTCATGTTTTGGGAAAATGCAACAATATAATTCAGACACATTTGAAGCTGCCATAACTAAGTGTTCATTTTGGGGGCTTTATGCCTTCATTGATAGATACAGTGCCTTGCATAAGTATTCACCCCCTTGGATGTTTTACCCTTTTATTGCTTTTATAAATCAGTCATGGTCAATATAAGTTGGCTTTTTGGACAAAAAAAATTCACAAAATAGCCCTCTTTAATGTCAAAGTGAAAACAGATTTCTACACAGTTATGTCAATTAAATAAAAATATGTAATGAAAATAAGTGATTGCATAAGTATTAACCCCCTTTAAATAGACTGACCATAATTCAACAGAGGTCCAGCCAATTGGTGCTAGAAGTCTCACAATTAGTGAAATGGGGATCAGTGTGCAGTGAATAAAAATATGTAATGAAAATAAGTGATTGCATAAGTATTCACCCCCTTTAAATAGACTGACCATAATTCAACAGAGGTCCAGCCAATTGGTGCTAGAAGTCTCACAATTAGTGAAATGGGGATCAGTGTGCAGTGATTGTAGTATAACGACACCTGTGTCTGGAAGGTTCATTCACTGGTCAGTATTCGGTAATCAGTATTCCTGGCTACTGTTACACCATGAAGACCAAAGATCACTCTAAGAAACTCAGAAAAAAGGTTATTGAAAAGTATAAGTCAGGGGAAGGATACAAAAAAATGTCCAAGGCACTTAACATCCCCTGAAGTTCTGTTCAATCCATCATCAAGAAATGGAAGGAATATGGCACATGTGTAAATCTGCCTGGATCAGGCCGTCCTTACAAACTGAGTGACCATGCAAGAAGGAGACTAGTAAGACAGGCCACCAAGACACCTATGACTACTCTGAAGAAGTTTCAAGCTTCAGCAGATGAGAGAGACTCTGCATACAACAACTGTTGCCTGGGTTCTTCACCAATCAAAGCTTCATGGAAGAGAGCCACTGTTGAAAAAATGCTCCACTTTGGTCTCATCAAACCACAGAACCTTCTTCCACTTGACCATGGAGACTCCCACATGCCTTTTGGCGAACTGTAGTCGATACTTTTTTTCAACAGTGGCTCTCTTCCATAAAGCTTTGATTGGTGAAGAACCCAGGCAACAGTTGTTGTATGCAGAGTTTCTCTCATACCAGCTGCTGAAGCTTGAAACTTCTTCTTGTGATTTTTTTTTGTCCAAAAAGCCCACTTATATTGACCATGACTGATTTTTAAAAGCCATAAAAGGGTAAAACATCCAAGGGGGTAAATACTTATGCAAGGCACTGTACATGGGTGGGATTGGGAATCGACCTCGGTTCCAGAAAGCACTAAACACGCGTTGGAAGGCCACCGCCCACGCCACACCGTGCCCTAACTAATCTAACTTTAATATGATGTCAGACTATTCTGTTTAAATTATACTTTCATTTGTCTGTTAGTTAGTAATAACAATTACCCTGGATGAGAAGAGCCGGAAGCGTTTGGTCCTGGGTACTTTAGGGGAGGAGGGCTTCTTCACATCTTCCCTCAGTTTGCCCAACTCAGAGCATGGGTCAGAGAGAAGGAGCCCGTTCTGCTCGTCAGGACAAACAGGGACGGCTGAGAGGAGTTCGCCACAGCCTCAGAAATGTGCAGAGTGATGTCACTGCTCACCAGCATAGGTAAAGCATCCTGGGAGCTACTGGTCAACTTCTCTTCACATGGGTCAGAGACTACATGATGAGAGGAGACCTGAGATCTCCATTGATCCACCCGTAAACTTCATCCAGTTCTCCAGTGCAGTGAGGAGCAAGGGGCAGACCCAGGAACAGCTCAAGAGAGTTCTTCACTGCCCTCTCCATGAAGATCTGGATCACTTCAGAGAGGAAGATCTTGTGAAGGTCTCGGTTGGTGGCCATTTTTTCCAGAATAGGCTTTGTCCTGCAGTCTGGGATAGATGAGATTCTCCCCAAATAGGTGTCAAGGAGCATCTGATAAACCTGGCAGCTAAGAGCCTTGGGGAAAATGTAAGTAGGCCCCTGCTGGACTGCCATATGCTGTCTGCTGTGATGGCCGCTTCCTCGGCAATGCTTCTGGAGAGGAAGAGGAGACTCCTGTCACTGATAGGGCTGCTGCTACACCCATCCCTGCTGCTCTCAGTGGGACTCTCCGGCCTTAGTGCGCCTCTCCTGATCCCCAAAGATGCAGCTGCCTCAAACAAGGCGGAGGATGCGTTGAACGGGAGAAGGCTTCCTGGAAGAAGCAGCCTCTTGCATCATGGACTGCGCCCCTTTCGTATCAAAGGAGATGATCTTGCCGGGAACTTTAAGAAGCTCCTCATCCACTTTTCTGTTGGGGGTCACCTCCAGCAGACTGTGCTCTGCAGCCAGAAGGTCAGCCATCTTCAGCATGTTGGGCTTTCTCCTGCTAAAGGGTTTTGGCTTCCTGGAAACGGCCTCCTGGGCATTTGTGCTTAGCTTAGCTACAGCCTCATACTTAGTGAAGGCAGGCAGAATCACCTCTTTGATGGCTGCCAACACCCAGCTACAGATCCCATCACAGGTCTGGATCAGCTCGATCACAGTGAGGTGCTAAACAGAAACAGGTAAATTATAACCCAATTAGATCTCAATTAGACATTTCATATGTGTTACGGACTCTATATTCATTGGCATAGTTTGTTTCTTACCTTCCTCTGCAGCAGTTTACCAATGGTCTCTCTATGCCTGTAAGAGAATGACATTTTATGGTTATGGTCATGGTAACAGTATTTAGCAGACGCTTTTTTACAAATAGTGCATCATTTTAAGTGTGCATGTCAAAGATAACAGTCTTTCATTGCTATAGCCAATGAATAATCTACAGGAACTCATGTACAGGATAGAGAGTTGATCCATGGACACGAACGACTCATGTGTCAAAGAACCCAAGTGGGAACATGGGGACAACTGCAGTGAAGCATCACCCGCCCCAATATGACCCTCTGTGTGAACAAACACATTACATTGAGTGCTCCTGTGAAGAAAGGTCCTTCCATATCTTCCCGTTCCAGTAAACCAATCTCTTGCTAAATGAACTTCCAATTCATGGCTTCTGGTTCAGGGTATTTTATTCAGATGTGTGACTCACTCTTTTGGGGCTGGAGAGAACATTTCTTCTCTGATTTCGCAGACAGGCTTTCTTTCTTAACACTGACGCCAGTGGATGGAAGTTTCAAGCCCTATTGTAGAGATAATCATGTGTCATATATGTTTCCTATATGTGATTAGTTATGATAGAAAAACTAGTCTGTGCTTTCTGAAGAGTAAACATACAGCCGCGGAAAAAATTAAGAGACCACTTCAAAATTATCAGTTTCTCTGGTTTTACTATTTATTGGTATGTGTTAAAGTAAAATGTACATTTTTGTTTTATTCTATAACCTACTGGCAACATTCCTACCAAATTTCAAATAAAAATATTGTCATTTAGATCATTTATTTGCAGAAAAATGACAATTGGTCAAAATAGCAAAAAAGATGCAGTGTCTTCAGATCTCGAATAATGCAAAGAAAACAAGCTCATATTCATTTTTAAACTACACAATACTAATGCTTTAACTTAGGAAGAGTTCAGAAATCAATATTTGGTGGAATAACCTTGATTTAAAATCACAACTTTCATGTGTCTTGGCATGCTCTCCACCAGTCTTTCACATTGCAGTTGGGTGACTTTATGCTACTCCTGGCGCAAGAATTCAAGCAGCTCGGCTTCTTTTCATGGCTTGTGACCATCCATCTTCCTCTTGATCACATTTCAGAGTTTTTTTTATGGGATTCAGGTCTCGAAATTGGGCTGGCCATGACAGGGTCCTGATCTGGTGATACTCCATCCACACCTTTACTGGCCTGGCTGTGTGGCATGGAGCACTGCCCTGCTGGAAAAAACACTTCTCAGAGTTGGGGAACATTGTCAGAGCAAAAGGAAGCAAGTTTTTCTTCCGGGACAACGTTGTACTTTGCCTGGCTGAGGTTTGTAAAAGACCATAAAGATTGAACCAAAGCGGACTGGAGGGTCTCCTAGTTCGTCTTCTCTGATGAGTCCAATTTCACAGTAGGTGCAAGACTCTGTGGCTTGTAGGCCTCTCCAGGTCTCCGTCTAACCATCAGACGACCATGTGTTGGGCAAAGCTGAAAATTGGACTCATCAGAGAAGACGAACTAGGAGACCCTCCAGTCCGCTTTGGTTCAATCCTTATGGTCTTTTACAAACCTCAGCCAGGCAAAGTACAACGTTGTCCCGGAAGAAAAACTTGCTTCCTTTTGCTCTGACAATGTTCCCCAACTCTGAGAAGTGTTTTTTCCAGCAGGGCAATGCTCCATGCCACACAGCCAGGCCAGTAAAGGTGTGGATGGAGTATCACCAGATCAGGACCCTGTCATGGCCAGCCCAATTTCGAGACCTGAATCCCATAAAAAAAACTCTGAAATGTGATCAAGAGGAAGATGGATGGTCACAAGCCATGAAAAGAAGCCGAGCTGCTTGAATTCTTGTGCCAGGAGTAGCATAAAGTCACCCAACTGCAATGTGAAAGACTGGTGGAGAGCATGCCAAGACACATGAAAGTTGTGATTTTAAATCAAGGTTATTCCACCACATATTGATTTCTGAACTCTTCCTAAGTTAAAGCATTAGTATTGTGTAGTTTAAAAATGAATATGAGCTTGTTTTCTTTGCATTATTCGAGATCTGAAGACACTGCATCTTTTTTGCTATTTTGACCAATTGTCATTTTTCTGCAAATAAATGATCTAAATGACAATATTTTTATTTGAAATTTGGTAGGAATGTTGCCAGTAGGTTATAGAATAAAACAAAAATGTACATTTTACTTTAACACATACCAATAAATAGTAAAACCAGAGAAACTGATAATTTTGAAGTGGTCTCTTAATTTTTTCCGCGGCTGTATATCTTGTTACTTGTGATGGTATTATAAACTTGAAAACATTATAGAATGACAGTAATTGATAGTGTGACAGCAAGTATTAAAGCATTTTTCTATCAAAACGTTAAGACTAGCCTTAGCTTGGAAATGTTGTTAATAAAAGTAGGTAGGCTTTATCAAACTTACATGGCACGGGTACTCAATATGAACTTCATCCATACTAGCAGTGGAAGCTAAATGAAATGTAGTAAGGCTAAGAAGACTCCTTCGTGAGCTACTGATCCTTGTAGACGTTTGGATTAAAATAAGCAAACTAAACTGGAACACACTTAGAATCCGATGTAGGACTACCAACGTTCCATTTGCATCACAATAAAGTAGGCATAATGAATTCTACAAAATTGCCAAACGGATATCACACCGAAAAAGACAAAATAAAAAGCTGCATTACCTTTTTGTTATAAAATTAGTTTAAATGGTTCTTTCTGTTGTTAGACTGAACCCTGCTAGTTTCGTTAGCACAATAAAATGTAGGTTGTAAGTCAAGTTGTAAGCTTGTGAAATGAAATGTAAGGAAATTGATCATAAAGAACTATAGCCTAGCCCCGACACGACTATTTAAATTAAAAAGGTAAAATGTGACTATTCAATCACTTAATTTTTGGTTGTTGAAATTACAGGTGTACCACATTTAAATGAAATTCGGCTAAACAAAAGCTTTTCAATAGATGTCCACCTGGTGGCAGTATAGTGTGACATTTTTGACGACATTTAGCCAATTTGAGTGTGGAGCAGCCTTAAATAATTGCCTACAACTTCTATGAACTCTCCCACCTGTGTCCTTGTGCTGTGTATATCCCATGTCTCTTGGCTCAGGAGAACAAATTTGAAAACTTGCAGGACAGAACTATAATATGCAAAGAGAAAGTGCTTGAAAATGATATACGGACAGGTGACAAATGTGGCACAACATTTTTGGATTGGCTTTGATGGGCAATAATTATCACCATTGACTTAATTATCACAATATAGATTTTGTTCGGATAGAATTCTCCTTTAAAAAAAGTATTATCATGATCAACATGATTAAATAATCATAATTATCATCATCATTCTTGTATATTTGTTATATAACATTACAGGGATACCTGGCTGTTCTGTTTAGACTAGAGTGTTCTACAGTCTGAACTCAAGAACAGCCAGCAAACCTTGATGAAGTTGATCTTGTTTTATAATAAGGCTAAGCAAATGCCAAATACATTATTCATTTCAAATAAGGCTCCCCATCAATGAGGGCATGCCTATTGACTGTGAGGACGTCTTGAGAAACGGATCGGCTCACAATGGGGTTTACACCATCTACCCTGTAGGACAGGAATTGCCTATGGAAGTGTACTGTGACATGGGCTGCACTGACAATGAAAGCCATCAAGGCCATTGGACAGTTAGTAAAAGTGTTGCTTTTGAGCCAATGCCATAATGCCTTTTCTTTTAGATAGAGCTCAAAGTGAGCACCTCTCTGGACCCACTGCAGGTTGCCTAATGCACAGAGGTTAGAGTTGAAGATGCCATCATCTACCTGCTTGAGTGAGCCCACTCTCACTTGGACAAAGCAGGCAGCAGATGCCTGGGCATTCCCCTGGACAACAGACTGGACTGGAAATGTAACACTGAGGCTGTTTCGAAGCGTCAGCTCTGCGGTTTACACACTTTCACCCAAGGTGACGTATCATTTATCAATGTTTGAGAACATATGGTTTTAGCCCCCTGCTCTACTAGTTGGTCCATCAGGAACAGGGCAGGTCTGTTGGCTGTTAAGTAGTTAGCTTAATAGCTGTAGATAAAAACCCTGTAAAAAAAAAACACCTGGGACTATTTCATTTTCTGTAGAACACTCATTACGAATGTATATAATCTATATCACCATTTAGGATTGCAATTAATTAAGAGAGCTTTTGGACCAGTCTGAGATTTAATTAGGATCAATCTATACTTATACCATCTATAACACCAATATCTTGTCTTACAACAGACAACAATATATTTACAATGACATCCCTTTCTTTTGAAAATACTGAGTGAGCAAAACAGGGACAGATTCAGAGTGATCAGATGCATCCCCAGTGGCCCCGAAAGTTAGTTAACATCTGCATCAACAGTGACTCCTTTCTTCGAGTCTACATCTTTCTGTTCATCATCATCAACAACAACCATAACCTCCCTCCATCCCTCCCCCCTGATGACTGATATTCACAGTACCCAAGAGCACACAAGACCCAGTAGGGGAAGTCTTAATGAGACTATCAATATGCTGATGTCCTTTGATGGCTATGGTTCACTATTGTCAGTGTCTGGATCAGAGTCACTGTAGTCTGCCACTAGAGATCTGATGACAGAAGAGCTGCTCGCATGATCCTCCTTCGGCCCACCATCCCCTCCTTCTGATGATCTTCCGGTCATGTTGCTTGTGGACGTGTCCCTACTGGCATTTGCATACCCAAATGTCTCAACCTCTGTGTCCTTTCCTTTCTGTGTCTCATTCAAATCTGTCCCAGTGGATTCCCCTGTCTCGTGTGAAAGGTTCCCCGCTGTAGCACTGGAGGCGGTTGCTGTGGCACCCCTCCCAGGGTCCGAGTCTCGGCGCTGGGGTGCGGATGGAGCCGAGGCGAGCGACGACTCGGGTCTGGGGTCCCCGCTCCTTCGGCGCACCAAGCTGAGGCTGCTGGTGGCTGGGGAACTCAGGGCTTTGGTGGCTGCTGCCTCTTTGCCCTGCAGCCCAAGTTTGTGCAGAAGGCTGCCTGCAGCGCTCCCTGGTGGAGAGATGGGGGAGTTGAACCACGAGCGTGAGGCGATCTCCTTGCGCTTGCTCTGCTGGCGGTCGTCATAGGCTGCAGAGAGAATGTGAAGAGTACATGGGTGGGAGGGAAGAGACGAGGGCAGGTTAAAGATGTGTTCACCAGCGTCATTAGAAATGGAACGCAGCCCTAGTCACACTGTCAAAATCAACTGTGCCTATGCTCTCCTTACTGTGCATACATAATATTCTCTTACACTATTATAATATATAAGAATCTTTAAACCACTTCAGCTACTAATGGTTCTGCTGCTATAATGACCGGAACAGTACATTGTGAGCAGAACAGTGAGCAGTACATTGTAAACAGTTCAACAGTTGTGTTTCATTTGTATATTGACTGATGTTCATGTTGTTATATTTACCACCAGTGTACTACATAATTATATATAAATATAAACTATATAAACTTAAACACACATCCTGTGTGCGACTGTGTAATGTGGCCAACAAGAGATAGATAGAGAGAAAGAAAGAAAGAAAAAGAAAACAATTCCTGGCACTCACAGTCCGAGCTCTGGAAGGTGAGCAGTGCTGCTAGCCTCTTGTCCTCCTCCTTCTCGGGGACCAGAGTGATGGACAGACCTGCCCTCATCTTCACTGCGTTGTCCTTCTCCTCCTGTTCTGCTATCACCTTCTTCTCATCCTACCAGATGAAGCATACACACAGGAAAGATGGCCCCAGGGACAGCACAAATAGGGGCAAAGGAACACACACCTAACAGACGCTTGGCCATCCAATGTAGCTTGTTGGAGTTTAGACATGACATTTTAATTAGAAATGTACATTATTTTCTAGAGCTGTTGGTCTGTATAGTTTAACTGTTAAAGGGTGTGCGAGAATGCTCGTCTTTCCTCTGTGTTTTTGTAATGTGGATGCCTAAACAGGCAAACAATGCACACCCTAAACTTCCTGCGGAGGCTGCTGTTGAGATTGAAGTCATCCCTCCAGGCCGACTGGTGGGTCTGGATCTCGGTGAGGCTGGGCAGGGCAGCTCGGAGCTTCTCCTTGTCCTTCCCACCATGGTCCAGCTTATACATGGGGTCGGTCTCCAGCTTCTGCTTCTCACTATGCTCTAAGGACACAGACAGACAGAGGCAGACAAGTGTGTATGAGAGAGAGAGAGAGAGAGAGAGAGAGAGAGAGAGCAATTGTAGATGACGTTTTAGAATGATCATAATACAAGACGTCCATATTTCCTCTCCACTGTGGCTAAATACAAAACATCCAGGACAACAATTCAGTAAAGATGTTCCCACAGACAACCTGATCGATATATACATTAAATATTGAGTATTCATTTATATACAGTTATGTGCAAAATAATAGTAGTTTCACATCACTAATGTGTTTAAGTACTGATTTTGGCAGAAATTATGATACAACATTGGAACTAATTCATGACTAGGTGCAGCAGAGCAATGGCCAAACAACAGACTTAACAGACATGACATGCATGCTGCTGATTCGGGGTAATTGACTAATTTAATGAAAGGTGTTCAAATGGGTGTGTTGAAATTAATAGCAGTTTTGGGTGCCTTTTTATAAAAAAGTTGATTGGAGAGGGCAAAACTTATAAAGAAGTGGAGAAAATAATTGGCTGCTCAGCTAAAATGATCTCCAATGCTTTAAAATGGCAAAGAAAACCAGAAAAACGTGGGAGAAAAAGGAATACCACCATCCGCGTAGATCGTAAAATAACAAGAATGGCAAAGAAACAACCAATGATCAGCTCCAGAGAGATCAAAGAAGATCTTCATTTGCCTGTGAGAACTTCAACGATCAGAAGACGCCTATGTGAAGCCAAACTATTTGCAAGAAACCCTCGTAAAGTACCACTGCTGTAAAAAAGACATGTATTGAAAAGGTTACAGTTTGCCAAATAACACATTGACTGGCCGAAAGAGAAGTGGCGCAATGTTCTATGGACAGATGAGAGCAAGCGGGCAACATCCTGGTTCCAGACCAACAAAATTGATGTGATGAAGTGGCCAGCCCAATCCCCTGACCTCAATCCGATTGAGAATTTGTGGAGTGACCTGAAGAATGCAGTTTTTGATGCAAAACCCAAGAATGCAGAAGATCTGTGGAGTGTAGTCCAGTCAGCTTGGGCTGCAATTTCTGTTAGCAGGTGTCAAATGTTAGTTGACTCTATGCCAAACAGATGTAAAGCAGTGATAAAAAATAATGGTTACACAACTAAATATTAGTTCAGTGCTTAAAGTAGGGGCTAAATCTTCATTTAATTTAAAAGTTTATACTGTAAATATTCCAGTTCGTAAATGAAAATGCAGATACTGCTATTTTTTTGAACAGCCGAATAATCTTTTTCTTTATTTTCAGTTTAAAAAAAAAAAAGTTCATCTTTTTCATGTGGAATTGAATGTGTGCTGCTCCTAGTGCCTTTGTATGTATTGAAATAAATGCTATTAGGAACATGGAACTTTTTCTCTGTTGTTTTAAACACACTGCTATTATTTTGCACATAACTGTATATATACTCAAACAACAACTTTAATTGCGCAGCAGTAACAGTTTTGTGCATATATACATTTGCATAGCTTGCATTAATGGAGTACTACTGTACATATGAATAAGGAACTGATGATTAAGAAATACAATGTCAGCACAAAAACTCAAATCTTTTTCTGTGCTTTTGGTCAAGTCTGAATAATCTTTATGTAGTTGGATGGGAATAGAACACATTCTAGAGATGGATAGGAATAGAATACGTTTTACAGATGGATAGGAATAGAATACGTTTTACAGATGGATTGGAATTGAACACGTTCTACAGATGGATTGACTGCAGGGTGTGTGGACGGTACCTGTGGTGAGGATCTGCTCGTTCTCAGCCATGTCCCAGCGCTCCTCCTTGCGCTGGGCCCCGCTGACGATCACATAGTCACAGTTGGCCGGGTCTGTCTGCATCTCGATGTAGTTCACGCACAAGTGGCACTTCATCCTGAATCTGTGGCCATCAAGACACACAACACATACACATGCTCAAACACACACACTTGCTCTTTATCAAAGACTACAACTGGATCCATCACACCTGAGACTATAAAGCAAGACCTTACAAAATCAAACCACTTACGTATTTTTTTTCTCTCTGCTGTGCAGTTACTCTCGTATTAAGCACTAATTTCTTCTAAATACAAGTGCAGGTTATAAATAATAGTATTTAAAGTATAGCGATCCGTGTCACCTGTATATGGGCGTGGTGTAGTAGTTCCCGACTTTCTTCTTTTCTGCATTATATCGAACACCCATGCCAATGTGGTTCTTACAACCATCACACCAAATATTGTAGGGCATCTCAAATCTGAAAATGAAGAAACGAGACTCAGTACAGGGACCACTTGTTGTTGTCAACAAATGCCATCCAGAATATAATGTGCATATGATGTGTATTTTACCTGATGATGAGGATGCCCTGAGACAGTTTTCTCGCCCTCTCTCGAAGGGGATGGCTGTTATTGTATCCATTAAGGGAGCCATGCTGACGGAGTGAAATGAATACGATCATCAGTATCAACACATCATTAACTAAGAATTATGGATGCTCTAAGAATTATATACAAATATGTCCCATGAGTTTTACTCTTACCTTAGCCGGATCAAAATCCGGGGGATAATACTTGTTTACTCCCTTCCTTTCACCCTAGTGTGGACGAGAGACAAACGGGTTAATAAACTACATTCTCAGCATGGATGTGTAGACTACTGCAGTTGTAAACTAAATTAAGTAAAATCAAGGAGACAGACACCAACCATGTTGACAGCGGATCCTTCTTAGCGACTTCAAGATGATATGGAACAACGACCTGGGGAACAAATTATAACAAAGTTACCTTACTTTATTATTTCAAAAGTACGAAATAATTTGCTTTGCAATTGGATGCCAGAGTCCACGTGTGAGTTATTACTCCATGCAACGTCTTGTTCGCTGCTGGAAAGATGCCTACCTAGCAGTCTTAAAACCCCAACAAACTAACGAATGTGTTTAACATTGGATATCAAGCAAAGCTTGCCATCTCACCGATTCGTTTTCAATTGTAGAGGGGGGTTCGGACCAGCAATAAAGCAGTAAGGTTAATGGCGAATATACCACCTCTATGGTATTGCGTCAGGTAGCTAATGTATATAGCAAGCTTGTTTAGTTGGAATGCTGACGACCATGACCATATCTTGTGAGCTAACAACGTCTCTGGCTAACATTAACTAGATAGACTGGCATCTCTGTCAAAAATGAGCTTCACTGAACTAATACTCTTATGCCAGTCCATAAACAGGTACTTTAAAACGGACCACATATGTGTTTTGAAAAAGTAACCGATTTTGAAGGCATATTTCGTCAAATTTAAAGCTAACGTTACCAGTAAAATGATCAACTTCCACTCTCCGGTCTTCTTCTCTTTCTTGGGTCGACGGGGGAACCATCTGTTATACATTCAGCTACTGCCATCTAGTGGTGATGGAAATTAGCTACGTCGAAGACTGGTCCATTTTCTCCTAAATCATCATACATTTAAAATGATCTAAATTGTTAAATACCAAAATCGAGGATATTGTGTTATAAGTTGAAGTTTTGAAAGTTTGATGCATCAACCATATGAATCAATACTCAGCAACCATAAACAAGAGAGACATACACAAATGTACACTTCGCCTTCAAGATTATCCTCAACAATAACTGTACACTCAAGATCGGTTCCAAAATGCCTGAAGGGAATTTAAAATGTATTCCAAACAAAGGAGGTATTTTTTCTTCTAAACACAAAAGAGGTCATTCATAGGCAGGCACTATGGGTGTTTTGAATGCTTTATTGGGAGAGGGGAGCGTGGGACGGGGATTGTGACATACAAAAAGAAAATATATAGCAAGCTCTCGAATGTAAGCACCTCAGTAAAAGTCATAAAGACATAAGAATCAGAGGGTAAGCTAATAGGGAGTTAGACTGGGGTCTATCACATTAAACAGAGAGGGGGTTTAGGCTCGGGGAGGATATGTTTATGACCCCACAAACTGGAGCCATTGTGTGTCTGACCAGTCTGATCTTTATGAAGCTGAAATGGCCAAACAATTATTTAAAATATAAAAAAAACAAAAAAAAAAACACACAAAACTGGGGGTGTAATCAGTGCACATCAACTGGTATCGTACAACATAAGTTAGACAAAAAAATATATAATAAAAAATAATATTAACGCCACTCTACAAATGCAGTTCCCTGGAATTAGACTGAAAATCTCATTTCATTAAATACTGGTTGCAACGGTCTAAGGCAACATTTTTTTTTTTTAGTTAATAAAAAAAGGGGTCACACTGCGCAAGAATGAAGCTTTACAAGTTATTCCTTTTTCATTTCATGTGTTTGTCTCATTTACACTGTACAGAGTCCACGTTCCTTCAGGATTCCTTTGGCCTGCTCAGCCAAAATACTAGGCTCTTTGTAACCAATTTTTCCGAGACATCGTAATCAGGACACAATATATACAAATACAGACTTACAGTACAAACATCCATATGCACAGGGGCCTTTTTCCTATCTAGCAGGTATTTGTTGAGGTTCCTGGGCAGGTCACCAGAGGGGGGGACATGTGTGTGTCAGCAGAGTGAGCTGGGTGACACCACCCTATAGCACTGCTATACCGGTCGCATCCCCTCAAGGTTAAACCATGTTCTCCTGACAACAGAATACTGAACCATGTGTTCCATTCAACATCAGAATGCTCAATTTTTTCTCTCAAGAATCACTCAGTATAAATAAAGAGAGGGGCAATGTGTCAAACGTGTGTGGGTACATTAGGAGATTCAGATCCATAGAAAAAATAAAACACTGAAAAATGGTCTCAAGGGTGTTAGGGGCACATACAAATGTGCTTTGCAACTAATTGAAATGAGGATTTGAGGTCTCATCTACTAGGGTGTCCCACCTCTGTTATGTCAAACACCACAAACTATGGCCAGTGACCGTCAAGTGAAGAGGCATTACCAGTATACACCACTAGGAGGACAGCAATGATTTAAGCATCAGATGCCATTTCATTGAGAGAGAAACCATCCCTCCTCCTCCCCCCCCCCTACATGATTGTCTCATCATAGAAAATTTTACCAGAAGACTAGTACAAATCAAGAGAAAGGATCTTGTCTTCTTTAACAGCATTGTGTTAAGAATCTTAGACAATACAAATGCCAACATTTCCAAAAATTAAAACTATCAAATTTAAAAAACAATAATTACGATCTGAGCATGGACTACTCATACTGAGTATAAGAGCGCTGATGAATGTTTGTACCGACAAAAGAGAACACAGATAAGCAAAAAGTTATGTCTGGGGATTACTACTACATAGGAAATAAACACAGACAAAACAAAACAAGAAAAATGCCTCTTCTGTTAAATTAAACAATGAGAAAAAAGTATGGGACACGGGGATATTTTGGCTGGAGTATCTGTTTGTGATGCCCTGATGAGGTCTTTCCTCTCACCCTCACTATCCTTCACCCACAATGCTTTGGGGGTGACTTGAGAGGCATGGCACCGGGGATGAGTTTTTTTGGGGTGAGGTGTAAAGAGGGGGATTGAAGGGGACGGGGGGGGCTGACAGCCTGGACCCAGACCTCAGAGGCTTTGGCTGCTCTGAGGTTCCCCACTGCCAGGCCCCCTCCATCATGTAACACGCACACACACCTGTTTAAGAACAGGGAGCTGGCCTCCATCTCCCCACTGGGCCAGCATCGGGAGCAAACTCACACCAGGGAGGGGAAACGCTTTGTATCGCCCACATGGCACCACTTCCGAGGAGGAGGTCAATGAGGTGGAGGCAGATGGTCGAGGGTGTTGGGGGTGGAGGGTGGGGTGGTGGGAGAGTGGGGTGGGTGAGGCCGGGGCAAAGCGGATTGGCATCCGTCCTCGCGGAGAGCACCGCTCGTCGCCCCGGTCCCGAACGCTTCCTCTTTTCCCTGCTGCTGGTGGCGTCTGTAGGTCAGTCTCCGTGGCGACCGGGTGTGCAGCCACGCATCTGTACTGGTGGCGGGGGGGAGGGGAGGGGCGGAGGAGGGCACCGGCTCATAAGTTTTTGGTGTTGATGTGCGTTTTGTAGTGCTTCGTCAGGTGGTCGCTCCTCATGAAGCGCTTCTGACACTGCGAGCACTCGAAACGCTTGTCTCCTGCCAAGACACAAACACAAGGATGAATGACTGTTACCTCTCTGATGTGAAGCAATGTTGTATACGACAAATATTTAATTTCATTGCCAGAAAGAAAATCCCAACTCTATGTACTAAAACGAAGTGCTGACACAGCTTTCCAGTGTTCACAACATGTCGTCTTGATTGGTGGTGCGATTGTATACTTAACTTGCACAAGCATTCGTAATTTTTGGTGTTGTACATGTTCAGTGCATTTTTACAGAAGCCTCATCTATGTGCATGTGCGCTTGTGTGTGTGTGTGTGTTTGTGAGTGTGTGTGTCTACACACATCTTTACACCACTCACCTGTGCACGTGCAACAGTTCATCGTACTAGTATTTGATGAGTGTAAGTGTTGTGTGTGTGTCTGTCTGTGTGTCTCCTCACTCACCCGTATGTGTGCGTGCGTGCCGCTGCAGCTCGTCACTGCGGGTGAAACGCTTGCCGCAGAAGACCCAGTTGCAGACGAACGGCCTCTCGCCCGTGTGTAGGCGCACGTGCGCCCGCAGCAGGGACGTCTTGCGGAACGTCTTCTCACAGCCCGGGATGTGACATATGTGCTTCTTCTTGCCCAGCTCGCCCGGCCTGCAGACACACAAACAGAGCATGAGAAGACAGCAAAGATGGCAGGTAGACGACTGACTCAAAAGTTTTAAGAATTTGCAAAAGCATAACACCAAGTAGTACATTTGTAAAGATGAAGTCGATTCATTTTTGTATGGTATGAGAACACGAACCATTCCCAAAAACCATCACAACACAATGTTCTATGATGTTGATGTTAACATCTAACAGACTGTTTAAAAGTCCCATTATTCTGAGGTAGGGCAACACGAATCCACTGCAATCCAGACACATGTAGGCTTTTTTATTTTTTTAAGATAATCTCTTTAATTTCCTCAAGCCAAACTGGTTGGGTGAGAACAATGGAAACGGTTAAGACTGTGTGTTTTCCATCTGTGAGTGAGTGGTTAGTAGATTGCATACAACCTAGGGATTAATACAGATTATATCTGACACAGAATGCTTCTTTGGCCACCAAAACAGTTATGTTTCAAGAGAGATAGCCTACAGCCGACAACACACTGACAACGATCAGCTTTCTGATGACAGAGTCCAGGTGTGCTCCACTGGCTAAAAAATGTAATGTTAATTCGAGTCTTGGGCTTCTCTTGTCAGATGGGCCCTTCATAAACTGCGATTTTTCTCGTCAGACCGAAGCGTCTAGCCACTCGACTGAGGCCTTAGTTTGCCACCGACATAATAATGAAGAGGAGAAACGACCACGCAGCACCAGTCCACTACTCGCCGTCATGCGGTTACCTAAGCTGGGCTCCATTGAACTGTTTGCACAATAGATGGTGACGTGGCATTTTGTGCCAATTGGCTTAGCCCTGTACGACGATTACACTGGGCATACTGCATTAATGAATGAATGAACAGACTCTGCTGCTACAGCTGCTCCTAGTCCTGCTCTCTTATCAGGTGCTGTCTGACACCACAGCCATACAGATATCACTGAAACAGATTGGGTCGGGTTGGGTGCTGGGCATCCACAAGGAGGAGTACAAGTAGCTACTTGGGGGGTGCATCATTACGACACAAAAATCCTTCAAATTCACTTCAATTAATTTGGACTAGGGTTCAGTATGTGTAAATTAAAGGACTGATTTATCAGCACATTTGTCAAAGTTATGATCTTAAATGTCTCCTTTGTCTCTTTATAAACTAACACTAGGGGCCACATTAGATTAAAAAAAACAAGAATCGCAGAATGCAGCTTTAACATAACAATGTGTGAGTGCAGTAGTCCTGATAGGGATTATATCTTGTCACAGTGGGATTTTGGATCCCACTTGGTTCATCTTCATTGAGCCCCAACTGAAACTGCACCAACGTGGGTGTGATTAATGACCAACTTCATTTCTCTGAGCAGGTACCCTCTGTCTCAAGGTCTTGTCAGTTTAAGGTCAGTTTAAGATCAGATCAGAACCTCTCTCACACAAAATACAACAAAACGTTTTGTGAAGGGATTGGTCATTTCTAAACTGGACGTTTACCCAGTTTGCCTACATGTGTAGTTGCAGATGATTCAGAATCAGTCAAAGAGGACCCCTACTCTTTTTTTTCCTTAATGTTTCTTAAGTCGCTTTGGACAAAAGCGTCTGTTAAATACTCTTACTACAACTATATTTTAACACCAACTCTGTAACATAACATAAGAAGCCTGTAGCAGAACACCCCTTAACGACACAAACACAGCAAACAGACTAACTGAGGTTGAGTGCCACTCACTGCAAGCTCACACACACAGAACACCTACATACACAGAACACGAGTCAACTTGGAACAAAGAACAGTAATGCCATCAGATGAGCTAATGGCCACAAGCAGGGCGGGTGACCAAACTGATGACCTAACGTCTATAACCAAGTGCAGTGACAGTGATAAGACAAAGACCACTAACATGGGGGGCAGGGAGTCAACCACCATGACTACCACTATGAGCACAAACACCATAGAGCTCACATTAGTTCATCCTCATAGCCCAGACACAGACAGATAAACTACATGTGGAGAGTTGAAAATGCAACTAAGCTTTTTGGCATAAGGAAGGGTGACCCAGACAAGCACGGGCACACACACCCTGAGCCAACAGCCACCAGGGCTAGTGCAGTGGCGAGGTGTCAACCAATTACCACACACCTCTGGGCTCTGTCCCCGTTAGGCTTCAATTATAATCCAACAGACAATTATCAGCTGGCGTACCTTTGAAAAGGCAAGCATATTTTAATCCATTCACACTCCTTTGATGACGACAAGTCTCAGTCAACACGTAATCCCTATAACGACTTCTGGCAGCACACAATTTTATTGTTAAATTTCAGTGTAAGTTTCTCTTGAAAATGACTGTGGAGAAAATGATTTTCCTACAGGCATTGAGGTAAACAGTCTCCCTTTAGGGATCAACCCAGCATCACTCCTCTCCCCCCACCCCACCACCACCCCGCCCTCGCCTCCTTCAGTGTTGAGGAGTAGGTGAGCACTTGCCTCTTCTCCGCGTCCTTGCAGTTGGGGCACGTGCAGGCCATGCGCCGTTTCTTCTCCCCCGGCTGGCTCTGCAGCTCCAGCGCCAGCGTCTGCTCCACCTGCTGCCCCCCCACGCCGCCCAGCTGCAGGCTGCCGCCCGGGACCGTCTGCACCGTCAAGTGCTGCTGGCCTGAGAGGACAAAAGCCAAGCAGTAGCCGAAGATTAGTTAGCAGTAGATACTGGAGTTTGAGCACACCAGATTAGTCCGAGTAATTATAATGGTCATGATGAAGTAAATGGGGTTCATTCAGCTAACCAGTACCCGGAAGTCATCTGGGCACATTTATCCAGAAATACAGAGATCACGTGTAGTACGTTTTATCAATACTTGAGATCCCCGGGACATTAACTTGACAAAACGGTAAAAATGCATTTGTAGAACTACATTAAGAGATGGAAATTGATCATTCGAAATGCTAGTTCAATAGCGCCTAGGTCTAATATCTGCAACATCACTGCGTGACCTCAGACTGACCTCCTGCATTAGTGATGGTGACAGGCACCCCCTGCACCTGCACCCCGTTGATGTTGATGGTCTGCACCGCCTGCACCGCTGACGACAGCTGGGCGGCGTTGAGCGCGATCATCCCGCCTGCGGGGGCAATTTTGGGCAGGGTGCGCTCCTTCCGTGCCCCTGCTAGTGCGCGCTTGGGGACGGTGGCAGCGGCGGTGCTCATCATGACGGGGGCGGAGGTGGTGACAGGGGCCATCTGAGCGGGAGCCAGGGTCTCCTGGAGCTGCACCGCCTGCCACTCGCCTGAGGCCGTCTTAATCAGCACCTGCAGGTCAACACACACAGGTCAGCACATACAGATCACACACACACACACACACAGGTCAGCACACACACACAGGTCAGCACAAGCAGGTCAGCACACACAGGTCAGCACCCACACACACACAGGTCAACACATGCACACACAGATCACACACACACACAGGTCAGACACACGCACACAGGTCAGCACACACACACGCAGGTCAGACACACACACACAGGTCAACACACAAAGGTCAGCACACACCGAGTCAACAAACACTTGGGTCACACGCACGAATCCTAAGCCATTTGAAGTTTCTTCAATCACACGCACACAGGTCACACACACACACACACACACACACACACACAGATCAACACCGATTGTCAGCACACGCAGGGAAGCACACACGCAGGTCAACACACACGCAGGTCAGCACACACACACACACACACAGGTCAGCACACACACACAGGTCAGCACACACACAAAACTCTACCTCTTAAGAAAAAGCTAATAAAACTGCTGCATTCATGTGACACATGACTCATGTTATAAGTGTGAGTTTAAGACAGTTACCACTTGGACAACTTTACCTGATTTCTCTTATTCACTGCAGCAATCTCTCTTTTAACACTATTTTTTCACACAATTAAGTCTTCCCCAATGGGTAAATTAAAATGAAGCCTATGTAGAGTGCTTCAGATCTAGATCTCCTGTGTAGCGTCATAGTAACTTTCCCCTTTGCCCACTGTCACATGCTCCAACACGTACCTGCGTGGGCTCGGGAGAGGCCATCTGCAGACTCTGGGCGGGCTGTTTCTGGGGGACCTGGGGCAACGTGGCGGAGGCGGCTTGTACCACCTTGAGGGCCTGTGAGGGGATCTGGACCATCTGCTGCTGCTGTGGTTGCTGCAGGTGCTGCAGCTGTTGCTGCTCCTGTTTGGACTGGACCAGCTGCACCTGCTGCACTACCTGCTGGGCAGAGCCGGGGTTCTGGACGATCAGAAGGTTGTTACCTGCCTGGAAGTCAAAAAAAGAATCCATCACTGAGTGTGACGACGTGCCGTCACTACACATGAGTATGTGCTCTGACTGCCATACCAACGAGCCTGGCTCTCTAGCGTTGCAGTCAGAGTGCATGTTTGGCTCCTTGTAGACCCGGGTTCATGTCCGGGTGGTTCGACTTCACTACACTTACACATACAGTTCCTGTCACAAAGGTTAAAAAACACCTTCAAATGTAGTCTTTTACAATCAATATCTTGATAAATAGTTTCTAAAAAGATCCACTGGGTCATTGCTGGTCAGGTGAAAAACTGTTACAGTTCGATTCAATCAGAGTTCAGAAGTAGCTGTGAGCTACCAGGGTCTTCATGATAAATAAACTCCCTTCAAACAGTGTAAGAAGAGTTTTTGATTCACGTCTATATAATCAAGAAGAAGGATCTAGACCTATAGCAGTTACACCTGGATCATTCTTACCTGTATGATCTGCTGATTATCTCCTGTGGTTTCGATCAGGTACGACTCCATCTGCTCTGCCATAGGGGAAGGCGAGGCCGGCTGAGGGGCCACAGGGGTAGGGGCTACTGCTGCCACGGGCGTCTGCTTCTTGCGACCCCTTCTGGAAGTCTTAACGGGCGTCTGCTGAGGGGTAACGGAACCTTGCTCCGTCAGTATTTGCGTGGTGCCCAGTTCACCTGTGGTGACGTTGAGGGGCAGTGTGAGGCCGCTTGGCAGCCGCACCATGGTCCGCTGCTGCTCGCTGTTCTGCCGGCGCTTTTGCGTCGACGGCTTGATGGCCACAGTCTTCTGGGGCGTGGCCGTCGCCATGGTCATGACGGGCTGGGCCTGGGCAGGCGCCGTAGCTGGCATGGTCATGGGCGTGGTGATGATGGCCTGGTTGGTCCCGGGGATCAGCTGGATCTGGCTGCCCTGCGGCATCATCTGGATGGTCTGTGTGCCCTGGATCTGGGGGACCATCTGGTACTGGATGTTGGCCGGGGCGGCGGCCTGACGCGTGGGGCTCTGGATGGTGAGCAGGATCGGACTGGAGCCCGAGGCACCCAGGCCGGCAGGCAGCTGGATCACATTGCCCTTGGCCGACAGGAAGCTCAGGGCATTCTTAGGGGGTGCGGGGGCGATGGGGGCAGGCTTGATGGGGTGCAGCCGGCGGGCGGTGGGCTGGGCTGGAGGGGTGCTGACTGGGGCCTGGGCAGCAGGGGGGCCAATCTTACTGCAGGTAGCGGCCAGCAGGGCCAGAGGAGAGGGCTGAGAGTCCTGCAGATTAAGAGATGGGAGGTGAGACGGTGTAAAGGGAAACCACCCTGATCGTGTTTGTTATTATGCCAGGCATGAAAGCACTATCTAGCAGAAATGTAACATTACCTAATATTTAGAGGTGATTTTTCTGTACTGGACAAACATTGACCACATTTTTGTTTGAAAAAAAGAGATTGTGGTAGTCAATTACAACTGTCTCATCTAGGCCACTGTCAAAGGCAGCCAATATCATTACTCTCTGGTATGTAGTGCATGAGAACATCCCATTAGCAGTACCAAAGCATTAATTCTAAATGCTGATGAAGGTTAATCAAGGTCTTCAATTCACAACAACAATAAGAAAATCTATACCGCTGTATTACAGCAGCTTTTGTGTGACAGCAATTAATAAACTTACATAAACAAAGCTAAAGAACTTTGCAGGCCATGCACAGGAGCTCTGATAGGGCTTAGGGTTAAGGGTGAAAGGTCAGTAGTACAGACTTACTTGTGTGGAGGTGGCAGAATGCTGGAGGTATTCGCTGGGACTGACAGCAACAGTAGTGGCCATACTGTCCTTCTGAGCTATAAAAAGTCAATTGATTGTTGTTTGATTGGTTGCCTGATTGAAACAAAACACCTAGCATAAATCTAAACTTTTCTTATATAAAGAAACAACTTCCATCAACGTAGCCACTAGTAAGTTTAACTATCACGATAGTAGCTTGTAGGTTACTCAATAGAAAAGAATACCGTTAACTAGTTGACCCCGGGTTGAAATGCAAATATGTTCCCTGATGTATATCTGTGAATGTGATAGCTTGCTCTTTTTACTTGCTAGGTTAGAGCAATACAATAACACTTTAATTCAATGTCATGCAGATGCGCCTGGTCTGTTTGATCCTACACTGTGCAGGTACAATTAAGGGTGTGCTTCCGCAGTAAGAAGTGCTGCCAATCAGAGTACTTGACCGTTACTTAGGACGAGGGAACGACTGAGAATGAAATACTCCTGTGATGGCACTTCTTAAAGTGCCTTTTTTTCATACCAAAATCATAACAGTTGTCCAACTTGAGCACCCAGTGAGGGGACTGTTCAGTTACCTGCAACTTAGCATTGGGCATCGGCGAAACAGGTCCACGGACGGATGGGCGTTTCGGTTTAAGTTGTGGGTTTTATTTGAAACAAATCAAAATAAACAGGCACTAAGCCTAGCACTGGGAACTCGCGCGAGGAGTCCTTAATAGTGGACGTGACAGAGCAAACCAATTTGCTAGCTGGTCTGACTCTGCAAACACTTCACTAGCACCTCCAGCCAACTTTGCATATAATGCTAACGTTTGCATCATGTGTCGACCTAGTGTTATTCCCAGCTGCAACGGCTGGTCAAGTTAATGTCAGGAACATAATGTTTCAGAAGCTAGGGTTTAAGTTTTGCTTTCCATTTATTTTTCAGACTAAGGCCATGTCACCGTTAGCCACAACCAAATGCACTGTTTCTTTAAGTGTTGACTCGCTAATATACAGTACATGAGTGCAAAAAAAACTGTTTGAGCGCGGCCTGAAAATAGCGCCGCCATCAAAAAAGATAGCGATAGCTATAGCTAGCGAGTACCTACGTTTAACTAGCTGTGCTTACTTGCAGAGCTAGCTAGCCTGCAAGAGACATCGGTATTGCACTAGCATGGTTCCCGTATGACTGGCTAGTTAACCAGATAGCTCTAGGTACGCGTATCTCTACAAAATTACCCCAACATTATCCAGTTGGACTAGCTCTAAAATCAAACTATTTAGCTTGTTAGCCACACTTTATCACCAGTGGCGTGTATGTGTTTTGCATCATGTATATTGAAATAGTCCAGTCACAATGCACATCAAGCTAAAATTACAAACAAGACTCTGCTTTACTGGCTAGCTTGCTAACGCGTAGCAAGTCAAACTCTTTGATACTGAAAAGGCAGCCCAATTCCGGAAGTGCACAGCTTGCAAGCAAAGTACAACTACACGAATTCAAACATATGTATTTAATGCATAACACATTAAATGTCCTTCTGGTTAACGAAGATGAATTGTTTTACGAAGTACAATGTAATATAAACACCAATGTTATAATTCCTACCCACCGCTCATGACGACATTCGCTCTCCGTGCAGCCTTCAAGAGCAAGCCCATGCGAGACACCGCCTGCGCACTTGGTCCAATCCGCGTGCATATGGGTCAATGAGCGAAAGTAGCTCTAACCAATGGATAACAGCGATATTTCAGATTGAAATTCTACTTAGCCAATGACCTAGCTGGATGTTCATAAAGTCGAAGATGGGCACTTATACAACCAATGGATTGCCGATTTAGGGTATTTTGAGGCGGGTGTAAAGTGAAAATGTACAGTATAATCTGAGCCTATGATATGAGTGTTGTGTTTCACTGACATATATCACACCCAGTCCGCGGGCAAAGAGACATTTCAGTCAAACTCTACTTGACATCCATTTTGGTCAATCAGCCCTTAGCTCCAACAGGCTGTTAATGCGATAGAGGCTGTCACTGCCCCCCAGAAGCAGACTGTGCATCGCCTCAGTGCAATGTTCAACGGCGTTTAAATAAACTTCCAATCAGCATTGAGTGCAACTAGAGAAATAGACTGTAAACTGTCAACACACACCCATTCTAACTGCCTGTAAGCAATAGACTGTAGTCAAAATATCCCTGAAGGATTTAAAATATAAATTACCAGACAAAATCACTCAGACCACTCAACCTGTTTTACAGCACGGAACCAGGTTTTCTGGTTGAAGGGTTGTTTTTTGGTTTGTTTAACTTAGGAAAGCTAATTGCTTGGAATCCTAAACTAGCAATGGGATTCAAAAGTAAGGGTTCAAAGCAAGCACAGATGAATGCACATAGTTTTCAAGCATAGACCCTCCAAAACAAAACAAGTGCTAGTCATACATACTGGTCTTACCCATGTTTGACAGCAAAAATATCTCATGACAACAAACTAATGCTGGCCTGTGCAAAGTTTTTTTTTCCTATGAACCAAAAGCTTTTCCTCATCAAATGAATGGGATGGGAATGGGATACCATCTATCAGGAGGATTAAAGTCAGGCTGTGATATATTTGAAAACCAAAAACCTAGCTGAAATAGATTTTTAGAATATTTCCTGAAACACCTTTGAATTACACCTGAAGCAGGCCAGCTTTTCCAATCAAAATTCCAGTTCCAATTAAAATTCCAGTAAAGTTTGTTCATTAAGAGTCTGAACGCAATGTCATTATACATTACGGATCCCGCCTACAACTTGCAGCGCGTGTTGCGGCTGTCACCAGCCAGCTGTGCGTTGAGGTATTCTGTTCCTAAGGTTCTAAGGTTGAGCAGTTGTTATATTGGTTAGGTTGGGTTGTTGAGTATGAGTACTTGCATACAGTGGGATGATTGGTGGTTGTAGGAAATCCTCAACCAATAGCACAATTTAACATTATTTCCTGTGTGTAACTAAAAATCAAGAAAAATAAATGCTTTAGGTCATTTCTGACAAACAAAAGAGTGGCCCACTGTCTCAGTTCTGAGAGCTAATCTCACAATCAGATATTTAACATTGTCCACTCCTTTTCTGACAGAATGCACACACGATTAGGATTATCACTGGCATGGGATTGGGTAGATAATGCACGAGATTGTAGGCAAACAATCCTTTTGAAAGGCATACTTTTAGAAATTCCCTTTGTCCCAACACTTACTTTTTTCAACAGATAAATAGATGAGGAGTTGGTCTAAGGTGGTTAATGTCAGTTTGGTCAAAATAAAAACGATATAATGTAAAGTGTTGAAATGTGGTATGTTTAAAACGTCCCTTCACCTTGGTTTTCTAGGCACACGTATGCTTATATAGGCTGTCACATGCTGCATAGAAACACATTATAACATGTTGTTTCAGCGTTTAGACACCTTAATATCTGTTTTATCTTTTTCATAATATGATCTGTTCTGACCTCCTTCTACCACTGCAGCATCTCTTCGTCTAATGTGAAATAAGACATTTCTGCACTGCCGTGACCCCGGCAATGTTGTGAGTTGTGTGTTGAGCCAGGATAGTTAGCGAACACATGTATAACCTTACAATTTGCATCACAGATCACTTGAAAATTGATGGAATGAACCCTTTATGATTCACATAGATATGCCCATGGACCAAGGCACACTCTTATTACACCCAGGACCCCTGAGAACCCATGGGCATTCTAAAACAGACTCTTTGTTGCGTGCTGAGTATCAGGTCATGGAAAAGCACCTGCTCTACAAAAAAAGGAGGCAGTGACGGCATGTATCTCTGAGCCTAAAGCCGACTGGGATACCTCTACCATGGAGGCCAGGGGATGCTGCAAGAATCCAGTGGTGTAAAAGGCCAGCGCTGTTACCTTCACACCAACGGGGACTCACGCCTCTGTGGTGTTTCTCCAGGCTGGGACCAGTTAGGGCCAAGATATGCTTCTACGACTGTGTTACTATGTGGCCACGAAGTCGCTTTGATGGAGTCGACAACCTTTTGAAGTTTTCCGTCAGTTGGTCGGTGTCGCAAAGCAATACACAAGAATATATTTGGGTGTAACCCCTTTCTTAATCACCAACATTTTGATAAGTAAGTGTAATTTAATTACATATTTCATCTCGGTAACTGACTGTAACTGATTAACTAATTTAATTATGTAACCTTGCATATAATATACAACTCCATGTGTATACAGTATGCAGTTGTAGCACTTTTTAACATCTAGAGGAACATGATGGAGGTTGACTTTAAAAGAGAGTTGGTCTTCTGTGCTTTTTCACGGAAATGGTGTTGCTTTGAAGGAACTCATTTAAACACGGAACACACCCCAGCATTGCGCCAACCGACCCATGTTTGGATCTTTCTCATGTTATGAAATTAGCAAATTAGCTTTAGGTCATGCGCTGCACTCTGTTAGTGGACAGCCGAGTTGCTCATAAATGAAATCAGGGCCCAGTGTGTGCCTATGCAGCTTCGCTGTTTCGCCCCCCAGTTATTCAATTAAAGGAGCGAGTGGTTTTTGTTCTTAAAAATGCTTCTGGATTTACAATGATAATGTTACTCATGATAGTTGTGTCTTTTTTGTCTTAAAGCCTCTTATGTATTTGTTTACAACTCTGGGCCTTTAAATAGCCAACCAATGAATAACAGCTCACTTCAAACAGAGTGAAGATGTGCAGAGGACAGCGGCCATTATGCTGTAGAGGCATTTACGCTTTGTCCCAACCATTGAAGACAGTACTGTGACCCAATTAAATAAAAAATGATTTAAAAATACGACGATATGGCTGAACAGTTGTGTGTATTCCAACATGATGTCTTATCATTTCCAAACCATAGTTTTAGTTTCATGTACTGTAAGTTGATGCCAAAATATTATTAGAATGTCTCTGCATACAATCTCATCTACTGTGTATCTGTCTGTAATCTTATCTAATGTGTATCTGTCTGTAATCTTATCTACTGTGTATCTGTCTATAATCTTATCTACTGTGTATCTGTCTGTAATCTTATCTACTGTGTATCTGTCTGTAATGGTTATTGTTTATTGTATATATTGTTATTATGGTCATTGTCTGTTCAGTAAATGCCATGGAGGCATGCTATAAACTTAATGTGTTTATGGGAAAAACTCACATAGTGAATTGATGCTTTTGATACTACTACCCGATTGATTTAGATAGAGTCCAGTTTTTGTTCCTTCCTTACACAGAGAGAACTTCAATAAGTCATTTGCTTTGAAGCAAAACCATAATTTTCTGCAATAGATAACATTGGGGTCCAAGTTCATGGGTTCACCAGAGTCACAACCACACACACAATCACCATGGTGTTAATTCAATACTGAAGGCAAAGTTTTTTTTTCTAAACCTCTTTTACTGAAAATACTGTTCCTATGACCAGCTGTGACTGCAGTCCGATCCAGTCACATGGATAAGATACACAAACAGTCTCAGGGTCCACTCCACTCACGGACAAGCAGTGTACTCGGAGAGGAGAGGAGAGGAGAAAGGTTTGCCGTCAAAAACAGGTCATCTCATTTGAAATGGTCCATTTGGCTCATCTCGGAATTAGGTAGCCTACAGAACCAAGGGTTTTTTATCAGAAAAAAATAACAAAGTCAAAGTTTGTTTTGTTGAGTTGTCCAGTTCGCATCTGCTGGGAAGCCCATTCCCCAGCTTCGCTTGGTGTGCAGCACTGTTCGTATGGTATCCCAGCATTCCACCAGCCTCCCTCTTCCTGGGATTTCCCCGATTGCCGTGGCAAGGGAGAGGGACGGACCTTACCGTCGAGTCCCTGAGGAGGAGGACGCCGCTGGAGACCCGGCCCCAGGGAATTGTGGGAGTGGGAAGCAGGTGGTTAACAGGCAGGGCCCAGGCTGTGCTTCACCGGTGGCACTCCGCCACACCGCGTCTCCGCACAGAGAGTACCTGCAGAAGGGCGTAGAGAGGCTGTGAGACTTGTCTTCACCTAATCCAAGCAAACAACACCCCACCCCAACCCCCTGGTGAACAGTAACATTCGCTGGATGTTAAAGGCCTAGCATTGCTCATCATTGTGCAATAACTGCCATTTATAGAAGTAGAGAGTAGAATAGCTATGTTTGCCATTTCTTTGAAATGAGGAGAATTGATTTAAAGCATCTCCCATTTGTTTGTTCGTCTCCCATTTCAAAGTATTTCATTGGCTCATTGACATAGGATTTTGGGACACAACAGGGAGAGTACAATACAATCTGAACAAAATGAATCTGAAGAGCAGCACCCCAGAAGAAGAGTCCCAGTACATTTTCATGTGACATAGAACTGCAAAGCCAGTTGCTTTTGCGCCCCATACACTTCCAGGACCTACTTGGGTGAGGACCCCTCTGTTGGCTACGTCTGAGGGGCTGCTCCCTGATCGACTCCCATAGCTTGGCGTAGTCCCTTGATTGACACGTACATCTCCTCCTCAGAGTCGTAGTAGTAGAACTTCCTCAGGTAGGCAATCAGTGGCCTAGGGGGAGGAAGATCACTGAATAGGTATCTTTTGCAGACATTGCATAAGACTTAAAAGCAAACAATATTAAAAGCAGAAATAACATATCGAAATGGATCGAATTGAACGCACTGAACCCTTTGGGGAATCAATTGACGTTGTATTAACATGCCCTTTACTTTCCAATAAGATGACAATGTCAACTAAGATTCATAAACATGAGTGAATAGATACTTCTATTCACTCATGTTCAAAACTAGTAAACGCAAAAAAAAGCTTAAAATGGAAAGCACTTAGTTCATGTTGCAGTATGATAGTCCCAAAATGAAGTGAAGCTAAACACTGATGGGTGGAGTGCATGTGCTTACTTGGGCAGTGGGAGCTCCTGGATGTGGTCGATGCGGACCATCTGTCGGATGCAGAAGCGGCAGAGGTGCTGAAGGGACTTCACATTGCTAAAGCGGGACACTGGATACAGCAGCTGCACTGGTGTGGGAGGGAGACCTAGGGAGGAAAATCCATCTACTTCAGCATCTCTGAACTCTCACCTTTGACCTGGAGGGGTTTCTGAAGACCTACCCCACATCGAAGGTACATGCTAAAGGTACATATGACACTGGGATTATACTGCTCCTAATAATAGACAATTTAATTTGTATAGTCATATATACAGTATATGCATCCACATATTTATCGTAGCAGATTTACTGCTTTACACAATAGAGGAAAATGGAAAAGGTACAAATAGAAGATAAATATAGTCGGTGCAATGTCATCTCATAAAGTCACTGAAAAATAGTAACCAAAAGAACATCTTACCAGGCACTCTTGACCTCAGGAAGTAGAGAAACTTGCCATTCTTGGAGTGCATGATGGCTCGCTCAATGAACTCTACCACAGAGTGACAGCGGTCCTCAAACTTGGGATGACACCACAGGCTGAAGGTCCCTGAAACACAGGATAGCCACCAAGAAAATATATCAGCCCATTCTTTCTTGTTGTTTACCACTCCGAGGAGAGGGCCACACACCTCTGCAATCCGTTTCTACAAAATGATTTTGTGTGCGCTTCACCTCTGTGATACTGTGGTGCGTGTGCCTGGGTCTGCACATGGGTATAGGACTTTTCAAGTCTATGTGTGTGCATGCGTATAAGAGTGTATTAGCACATGTGCGAGATATACTGTACCTCTGGGTTGCTCCATGCATGTGTCTCTGTGTGGATATTTGTCTTTGCATGTTTGTTTGTGCGTGTGTCTGTGTGTGTATATGTGTGTGTGTGTGAGTGTGTCTCTGTGTGTGTGTGTGTGTGTGTGTGTGTGTGTCTGTGTGTGTGTATGTCTGTCTGTGTGTGTGTGTGTGTGTATGTCTGTGTGTATATGTGTGTGTGCATGTGAGCATTATTGTGTAGAATGGATTAACAAAAACCCGCTCTGAGCACTTTGCATGCCTTAACTGTGCATGTGATTGTGGGCCTGAGTTCTTCAGTGCATGTATGCAATTGCATTAATCCACATGCAGGCCTCACCTCTGTAGTGCTCCATGCGCGTGTGATGCGTGACACCCTGCGAGCGGAAGCTGAGGCTGAGGATGTAGCGCGGGTCCGAACTGTCCCGCACCAGGAAGGAGCCGTCCGGCTTCCCCTTCAGCTTCATCTCGGCGTCCTCCCAGTTCATGGGGCCCCAGTACCAACCACACTGCAACAGGAGACACATATATGAGCCCCAGTACCAACCACACTGGTGGACAAACACAGCCAATTTCAGCCAACGGGGGGCGGTTAAGCGCAGCTTTGTATGCAATCATATAATATGCATCATCTCATTTCACTGGAAAACTATTGATGGTTTATGTCCAGATAATTTGATGAATGACCATCTGTGCTAGGCCTATTTACTTGCGTATGCCTGTGTTCAGTGATGACATGTGTCTACTGCAGCTTGATGGATTAACTGCAGCTTGATGGTGATAAACATGTACGTATTATCATGTATTACGCTGATTCACAGAGAGAGAAAAAATACTTTCATTACAGATCAGGGACGTATTACTACAACTAGGCTTCCTTCCTATAGAGGGGGCAAACTCACATATGAACAGACCAGGTGCATCTTAAATGGATTCCCCTCCCCATGTTACCCCTCCACTACCCCCTACCACCCCCGGTGTTCTTACCCTCTCGAGCTCCCTCAGGCTGGCAGTGAAGCTGCTGGCGTCGGCTCTCCTGAGGGGGCACAGGAGCGGTGGCGGGGGCAGGCGGGGGGCCTGAGGCGTGTCCGACTGCGGGGCGGCGCCGTGAGGCAACACCCGGAGGAAAGCGTCTGAGGAACGCAACGCGAGCAAAGATCAGCCACATATAATTAAAAAAAAACTCTTGTGGTTTCCTGTTCTTGTTTTTGTCTAAACTGACTGCACTTGCTGACTAAACTATCAGTAATCTCCAGGCAGGTTAAACCACTAGCAGAATTAGCCTGCAGGCATGCTTCAGAGTGCTTTGCGATTAGGAGAGAAGATAAGATTAATCTGATGAGGAGCCATCATTATATCTCAGGCAACTTGAGGGCGAGCCTGTGTGATACTGATGGGGGGAAACAGTTGTAAAAGGTTGAAGATAATTGTGTGATAACTCCCTGTCAAAGCTGTTTAAGGAACAGAGGAGGGAGGTTGGGCATTCGAGTCAGTTAATTGCCCGTGATATAACGGTTCAGACTAGAAAAATCTATTTTCTATTTACAATGTGCAATCAGATTTTTTAAATTTCATATCAGACATCAAAAGGTACATTCCAAGCATTCAGAATAGCATGTTTTTTCTTTCAATTCCCTCACTTTCTGTTGAAAACACAAAACAAATTGTTACAAATTTTGCTACAAATAATTAGGATTGTCTGAGCACTTCATTTCAAAACCGACATACTTATTCTTGGGCAAGAGCACCTCAGTTTTGAAAGAAGCACGTAGACCTTGTTTTTATCCCCAATCACATCTCCCTGACAGGAAACAACACCAAATGAACCAGCGAAAAGAGCCGCCATATTGCACTGCAGCATAGTGCCTTGTACTGTTACATCACAGTTGGGTCTCCATATCTGACATGGCTGGTGGCATCTCACGCTGAGCCTGACTGATACGCCAGGCGCTGTGAAAATGCACCACCAGGGTTGTCAAACTAAATCTCTTGCATTGGTTCAGAGTTCCTTCAACTCCACTGTTTTGAGGGGGAAGCTGTCAGTGGCTGTAGCCCACACAATGCTGTTCAGTACTCGCATACTAGCTCCCTTCTTCGTGGCTGGAAATATATATCTTTGAAGAAACGTAGAGTATTTTAAGTATATATCTCGGAAGAAACGTAGAGTATTTTAATTATGTCTGCAAGTCAGCTAGAGCAGATAGGACAGGCTATAATTAGATATGATGTACACTGTACACATTTCCTGTGCCTATGTGGTACTCATAGAAAAACAGGCATTGAAACACAGGTTTAATATTAGTCACACTCAAAAGCCTCTTTGCTTTTATACCTTCAATGGAAGTTCAAAAACTAGATCAATCTAGAACTTTTATGGCTTCTTGAGCTTGTCACCATTAAAGCATCTTTGAAGGCTCTATTTTCAATCCTCTGATAGAAGGTACATATTAAACGCTTCAAATGTATTTCTGACTCCTCAGCCTTACGTGACTTTATAGCTGTGAAGAAGTCAGTCTTACAACATACCCAATATAGGGGTCTGAACGTATGAAAAGGTTTAGCAGTTCAAAGACAAGACTATTGTGTGCCCACATTGAGTGTTTAAATAAGGAGTGTTTGGAACTCCTCTCCACCCCAGGCCAGTCTTACTGCCCATCCCATGGTGCCCCTGTACGGGAGTCTTACCATTGAGGCTGACACTATGCTGGATGGTGACATGGAAGGGAGGAGGAGGAGGAAGAGGCAGGGGGAGAGACTGCAGGGAGGCCCCCACCACGCTCACTAGGAAAGGCCCAGGCTGCGGCCCACCTATGTCATCTGGAACAGAGCAGGGGTGGGGGGGAGAGGAGGGGACGGAGACAGAGGGCAGCACGTTCACAAGGGTCTACTGTTCTCTCGCTCGTCCCAGGCACACACGCCACGTCAGGTCAACGTTTCAAACATGTGACTCTCTGTCTACATTGACATGGATTCCGGGAAATTGCACTAATCAATTTCACGTGAGGTTAGGTTTTTTTATTTGTGACTAAATCACGCGTCGTGTTTGCATCAATTGGTGTTTCGCAAAACTATCCAATTGAAAATCCATGTCTCCTCAACGTTGATCTACGTTAATTGTGCCATGGAAACGATGGTGAATCGATCCTGTGCGTTTGCACAGCGGGGAAGTGCTGACTTGGATGCATGGTTTAATTGAAGTGAACCATTGGGAAATGAAAGCGAATGCTGGTGAAAATCACTGACAACATTCAAAATGAAAAGCAACAAATACAATAGAAGCACAGAGAGTGTAAAGGCTAATGGTAATAGCCTATATCGAGGCTCTGTAGCTTAATTCTATCAGACTTTCTTGTCATGTATCCACCCTTAAGTGTCAAGGATAGTGTCTATGTTTATTGATGTGCATAGCTGAGGACTGAGTGCAGGTATGTGTTTTGGTTTACAAGCTGCTGTGCCCAAAATCTGCATGTGCCCACACACACACACACAAACGCAAACACACACACTGAAACACACACAGAGCTTTACTGAGAGGCTTAGCGGGGCTTACAGCAATGGCAAATCACCAGGTGAGCCAACACCCAAACAAGCAGATGAAAATAATACACCACACCATCCTGTGCGCCGTCATAACATCTCCAAACACTCAAGGAGAAAAAACACACACCCGATGCATCTCCATCCCAGCCTCACAACGCTACATGTCACACACCACCACCTTCAATTGTGCAATCCACAATCCTTGAGTAACAGAGAGTCAGACTAAAACCACTTCTGCCACACATGCACTTGGCTTGCAAGTGAGAACACAAGATGAGAGAGCTAATCCTCTTTCCTGGTCGACCACATGCTCCCCCCCCCCCCCCCCCCCCCCCCCCCCCCCCCACACAAGGGCTCTATCTCACATAGTATGCTCTCTGTGCTGTCTCAACACATCACAGGGGCCATAATCAGATTTTGAAATGAGCATGCTTGAAGTCAACTTCTGGAAAATTCCGACTCCGAACGAAATCTGCACTCCCTGACTGGCTGCTGTCAGCCAAAACGTGCATAATTCCTGTTGTATGGTGTGTCCTGGAGATGTGTTTATCATTTGCGCTTTGAGACGGATAAAAAAAAAGAAAACAAGTAGTAGAGAAAGTGTGGGGAGGCAGCAACGGGGTTGCCTGGGTTACGCTGTCTCAATTTGCCATACCTCCAAACGACTGCATGGAAATGGGTCGAGAGGGAAACAGGCCGAAGATAAAAAAGGAAGGAATGAAGGCAAGCTATGATACTAGCATATCGTATGAAGAGATTGATTATAAAGAGAGTAACAGTCTCAGAACAATCAAGTATGTTTAGGTGCGATAGAAGTCAGAATATCAAGAACAGCCAGAGAGAGAGAGAGATGAAACCAGCATGACAAAAGGTATGAAGATGATCAGGAGACACATGTGGGTGTGTGGAGGAAGGCATGCAGAGAGAAAAGGAGAAAGAGTGACAGATAGGGACAGTACCTAGGAGACTGAGACTCCGGCGTGGTGGAGGCGGTGGAGTGGGGGGGTGCGGGGAGTTTACCCCTCTCCGAGAGATATCCACATCCACCAGAGATACAGTCTCCCCTGGAAAAGTTTCAATCAGAAAGTGATCACCGACGAAAGAGAGAGAGATATAGAGAGGAAAAAAGGGACAGCATAGTTAGAAAAGAAAAGAAAAGATAAAACACAGAAGACCCATCCATCTCGTGACTCGACTGCCTTTTTCATCTTCCAGCAACTGTGTTGCTTGACTCATTATATAAATGTCCCCTTACCTGTAAAACCTGGAGTGAAAGAGGCAGCAGAGAACGTACTTTGGGCCCTGGTCAGAGTAGCTTGGCTGAAAGGACACAACAGGTTACAGCATGAGCACCCAGTGCAGTGTGCAGTTATTATACTGACATGTGCTACCATGACTTCAATGACATTGATTAGCAAACAGGAAGAACTAAGCCTGACCATTGCTGACTACTGACAACCTCACACAACCTAACAGTGTTGATACTGAACTGCTTATTCTCTTTTCAGCAAAAAGGATCTCAAAGTATATTTAGAGAACCCCTTAAAACACCTGTGAGGCCTAAAATATAGATGGGTTACATTCATATGAATTAGGATTGGCACACCAAATCAATATATTCTGGTTATTATCACAACTAACCTCATGGTCGGATTGATATAGTGTGTTAAAGGAGTAAGTTACCTAATCTCAGATCTTAAAATATACCTGCTATCGTGCTCCCCTCCACTCGCTCCGGACATGTCCATCAAACTCCCAGCAGAAGACATGGAGTAAGCCACCGATGGTCTTTTGTCCAGCAGGTTGTTAGAGCCACTGCAACTTTTAGTTCTGAAAAGTTTACTCAGACGAATTTTCAGTGACCCTTTTCTGGACTTGGTTCTTGGTTCTTTTTCATTGCCACCACTTGCTCCTCGGCTGGCAAGCATTCGAGGTACACTGACGCTTCTCTCTGACCGTCGCACTGGGCTCGATTTCTGGCTAGGACGGTTCTGACAGGATTCCAAAGTAGGAGCTCCAGATGGTGCAGGTGCCTTCACTGACAGCTCCGTGTCACTGGGGCTGGACTTGGGTCTGGGGTTCATGGTGTTTTGTAGTAGACAACACACCTGTGTGTCGCGACAAGCTGCTGAGCAATTCCCCTCAGAGCGCGCCTCTCCCTGTCCCGTGAGCCCCGCGGGGCAGCAACTGAGAGCGAACGCACCTGACATCTTCTCCACCAGGTCTGTTTTTCCTTGTAGCATGAAGGCCCTTTCTTTCTCCTTGCTCTCGGAGTCACTTGGGGAACACGCACTGATACCCAAGCCATTGACCTCTTCCGACCCAAGTCCCTCCAACACCAGTAGTGCATCGCTAGTCTCGGTTGGGTCATCTCCCTGCCCCATTCCCGCAGCTGCTGACCCAAGTACGCTCTGACACGAACAGTGCGGCAATTCCCCGTCCTTGAACAACAGTTCGGAGACTGGAGCCACCCTCAGTTTCCCGAATCTCTTTGCCAGTTCGAACACCGGACCCTCGGGGAATTGTATGTTCGTGTCCGTTGCTGTACATCCCCATTTGGATTCAATCATAGCAAGAGGGTTGGACGTATCAAGAGATGACCAGTCTGGGTTGTCTGTAATCAACCGATGTCGGTGGCACAATTCACTACCCTCGGTATCCGCGGCAACTGTGGATGATTTCATCTGGGGAAGCAAAGCCCATCTAGCACACTGCTGAGCATCCACGCTAACCGTATTGTTATTGATGCCACCCTTTGAGTCGGAGGAAAACCCGGATAACTGATCATCGCCAGCGTGAGCCCTTGTTTGATATGTTTCATCTGAATTGTGTTCCGGTATACCGCCATCGTCCCTGGTTATGTTCCGAAAGACCAGCAGCTGAGGCCGCATATTCCCTCTGTGGGCAAACTCGTAACCCTGGGCCTCGGTAGAACCGTGGGGAGGAGGCGGAACAGACATCCCCGGTCTAGTCGCCATCACTCCAGTGTCAGGTGCCTCCGTTCCGCTGGGTTGCTGTGCATTGTTCAGAGCGGAGATATGGTTTTGCCGAGCGAGATTTGTCGAATGATTTTGTGAGCATTCAAACTCACCTTTCAAATTACTATGACCCAAGACCTCTTGCCCGAACCCAGCCACCACTCCACCGCTAGACGATAAATTCCCATTCTCATCATCCAAGCGGTCATCCTCGGCCGCGGAGACCAGGCGCATCAAGACAAAATCTGGAGACATATCTCGTGCGTTGTTCATTATTATTCCTCAGTTTGCAGAAGGAATTTACAGTATTACGGTTTCACATCGCTTCGTCGGCTGTCTTTACGGCAACATTAGTGTAATCCGCTTGCTACCCTTAATACACAATCCGTCTCGAGCCAACACATAAATTAAACTATTTAAAGCGTTTTCGCGACATTGCTGATGCCAGCCTGACCGACCACAATTACGAACGACAAACACGCAAACGAAATGTCCAGGCTCTTAAATTCGCGACGGCCCACTGGGGTCATGTAAAACGCTCCATTTAAGAGAATGGCAGCCTTGCACGTCTCAACTCATACATTACTGTCTCTACAGCATACACTGAGGCCCCACCCGCTCGCTCACTTCCGCAAATGCGATGCGATTGTGTTCGTTTCCCAACTCCCTGCTGCCCAGTGGTCCATATGATATTTCAGCGACGTGCTCGGTGATACAGCCTACATGCACAACTAGAGCGAAACATCGCCTTGTCACAGTCAGCATATCACTGGCCTATTTCTTGTGGAAGTGTACATTTTATGTAAGGCTTGAGGTGCGTTTCTTTTTTACACATTCAATGGTGTTCTTTTTTCTTAAAGTTCCTTTTTATTCATTGTGCACTCAAATCGTAATGTGTAGGCATAATAACCCTGTAGCCCCCAACTATATCTGGTTTGTAGTCTACCAATCGCACATACATTGTTTACCTTCATGTAGCTTACTTGCAGAAATGTATGGGCGGTGTTGCATATGGCATCGCTTCTAGGATCTGTAATATTGTCGTAGTTTTTTTTTTCATTGAGAAGTTTATTGTATTTTAAAGGTTTACTATGTCATGTCGGCACATTCCCGTACAAGACCTTAAGCCTACACAAAACTGCATTATTCTTAGCTATAGGCCTATTGTATTAAAAGGATCCCATTTAAACAACTTCTTAATTTTGTTTGTGTATGACTGTGCATGCTTCCTACGCCAGGAGGTTCAGCCTAGCAACCTGTCACGGTTCAGTGCTCACAGTTTTGTGCTCTGTTAGTCAGGCTTGCTCCATTATTATTTCAATAAATATAGCCTAGTCTTGAGTCATGTTTGGAACCTCACCAGCAGGCGTCGCTCCACGCACAGCTATTTGATCCAGTCCTGAGACGGCGAAAGCCGTCCGTTCCTTTTGTGTGTTGAGTGTGTGAGTGTCTTAAAGGCTTATCTATTCTTGTTTGCACAATATCTTTGCTTTTGCACATTTTGTTAATACAGACTATTTAAAAAAAAAAAAAAGTTTAATCAAATGTATCTTCCATTAAAGCTCTTAATAACACCCTCATCATTACTGATACCCAAACCCATTAAGTTAGAAGTTACATCCTAGCTTGCTCAATTCAATATGCAATGACTGACAGAAGAAATGTGGCTGGTTGTTGATTTCAGACAGGAAGGAATTCATTTCATCCAGAAATCCAACCTGAAATGATAAGGGGTGCGATAAAAGTAGAAGGAGATTCACTGGTTAATCTTTTTTTCATTGCCCAGATGATGTTGTTTTTGTGTCTCTGCAATTACCACTGTTTTCACGTGGGGATAGCCATGTATATAATGTATGAGTCCCACAGTCACACATCGAAACACACAGAGGATGTTCATGTGCAAATACACACACACACACACACACACACACACACACACACACACACACACACACACACACACACACACACACTCACAAACACACACACACACACACGCACACACACACGCACACGCACACGCACACGCACACGCACACGCACACGCACACGCACACGCACACGCACACACACACACTCACACGCGCCATACACACACACTTTCAAATGTGCTTACACACACAGCACAGACCCTACTGTATCATCTCCCTCTCTCTTTCTTACTCTCACTCTATGTGTGTGTCTCTCTTCCCTCCTCCCTCCCTACACAGAGGTAGGTGACTGTAGGGGGTGTTGTAGCAGAGAAATGAATGGCCAGTCCTCTGAGCCCTGTTGCTATGGCACCAAAACAGGGATTCGCCTGCACCGCCCAGAGTTGTCTGCTCCATCACTGACAGAGAGCAAGAGGAGTAACTAGAGTCTTTGGTCTCTCTTTTCCTTTTCTCTGTCTTTTCTGTTCTCGCTCACTTTTTTCTTTTCCTCCTCTGTTAAGTTTGTGCATTTTTATGGTGTCCAGATGGAGCGTGATGGGGTTTTTTTCCCTCCCCTGCAGTTCCGTCGCCTCTGTGAATCGATTCTCCTGAGTGAAAGTGTTGGATCAGCTGGGGTTCTGAGAAGGCCATTAGTCATATTTAAGCCTTCAGGCTACATATGAATGTGTGCATCCCCCACCCGTATGCACACATGCCACAGACATATCAAGACCTGCACACACATTTATGCATTCACAGATACACACACACAGATACACACGCACACACACACACACTACCACATACACTCATCAAGACCTGCACAGTCATTTATGCATTCACAGATACACACACACAGATGCACACACAGATACACACACACACACACACACATACACTACCACATACACTCATCAAGACCTGCACAGTCATTTATGCATTCACAGATGCACACACACAGATACACACATACACATACACATGCACATGCACACACACATACACATACACATACACATACACATACACATACACATACACATACACATACACATACACATACACATACACATACACATACACATACACATACACATACACATACACATACACATACACATACACATACACATACACATACACATACACATACACATACACTACCACATACAATTATCAAGACCTGCACACTCATTTATGCATTGACACATACAGACACACGCTCACACACATTTACGCAATCACAGACACACACACACAAACACACATTTATGCGTGCACACACTCAGACTTATGCACATATGCACACCCATGCAGAAAGGGCATAGAAAGAGCACTTCTTGACCCAGCTGGAGAGAGTGACAGAGAGAGGGAGAGGGAGAGAGAGAGAGAGAGAGAGAGAGAGAGAGAGAGAGAGAGAGAGAGAGAGAGAGAGAGAGAGAGGCGGGTTAATCCTGAGAGTGAGTTGCTGATGTCCAAACAGAGGAAGATTAACCCTCCTGCATCACACTCAGAACACACACACACACACAGGGGAACTATGTGATGCACACGTGCCGGATCACACATAAATATATGGAGTCTATCTGACTCTCTCTCTTCTCTCTCACACACACACACACACACACACACACACACACACACACACACACACACACACCGCTACTCCGTTCTGCTAACAGATGTGCCACTCTCATCACCCGCTCGACTGTTACATGAGCATCTCGGCTAAAGAGGGATGAGGCAGATATGGCCAGGACGAGAGATGGGGAGAGAGAGAAAATCATAGTATGAGCGAGAATCATAAATTGAGGGAGGGAGGGATGGAGGGATGGAGGGATGAGAGAGAATGTAAGAGAGGGAGGGTGAAGGAGAGAGAGAGAGAGTCAGCAGCAAAAGGCTGGGAAGCTGCAGACGGTAATAGAGAGAGAGATAGAGATGTTTTGCAGAGGAGCGACATGCTGTGCAGGGGGGAAAGCAGACAGCTGAATGAGAGGTTGTTTTTATGCCATTGTTTTTAGCTGTCTCTCGCCCTCTCACTCTCTCTGTCTCTCCTCTCCCAGCCAGCAGCGTTTGAAACTTTAGGGGGGCTCCCTCTTTGATGGTACGTCAAAGGGAGGAGGAGGAGGAGGAAGGGGGCGACTTGTGGATCTCTGCATTCATAATCTCCCTGGTTTATCCACCCCCCCTCCTGCTCGGCGCTCACAGGGGATCGGCACACGGAAGGGGTGGTGGTGGTGGTGGGGGTGGGGGTGCGTTGCTGCGGGAGACTATTTGACAGACCAGAGACAGGAGCAGGAGCGAGGAGACTCTGATACAGGTGGTGCACTGCAACTCCGGATCTTTCTCTTGTTCGCACGCTCCCCTCCTCTTTCTCATTCACTTTTTTTTTTTTTTATCAATTCCCTCTGTGGGGACCAACATCCAGTCTCAGCGCAGCCGGTAAGGACGTCACTGAGGAACCTCAGGATTAGTTGTTGTTTGTCTTTCCTCTGCAGTGGATGCAGATGTTTTTAGATGAGAGGTGGGCGAGGGGATATTAGGTGCGTCACTTTAAGAACAGCAAGCAGAGGAACAGACCGCCTTACTGCACGAGTGACCACGGCATGTTCCACCTGCTGGATTAGGACCCCGAGCGCATGCCTGCTGCTGAGGGAGAAGAGGAGGAGAGACGAAGGAGAGCGGGACGAGAGGGGGATGTGAGAGATCCCGGGGGCAAGAATGAGAGCTGATGAGATGAGAGGAAAGAGTGCCATTTTCTGACCGGATTTACAAGCCAAGGATAATAGCTGGAGGTAAATTAACAGGGACAACTTGGAGGAGAGAGGTCACTGTGCTGAGCTGTTGTCATGAGGATGGGATGTCCTGTGCCAATACAGCTGCTGTTGCTGCTGTTGCTGCTGCTGTTCCAGCTGCCAAGGCACCTGGGGCAGGTCAGTCTATCTCTGCCCCCGGGATCGACTGCCTCCCTGCTGCTCACCTCCCCCCTGCCCCCCACCGAAGAAGCAGAAGACAGTGTTCCCCCCAACACCACGTCCAGTCCAAGCATGGCCACCAGCACTGGGGGTGAGCTGGAGGAAGAGGAGGAGGAGGAGGAGGAGGAGGTGGTGGAGGAGGAGGAAGACTGGTCCCCAGCGGAGGCGTACCTTAATACGGGCGACGCTGCCACTCTGGCTTCATCCGCCTGCCCCCGGTCGTACCGTTTGCCCCCACAGCGAGGTGGCCTGCCCCTAGACCTGGGCCCACTCATGCGCCCCGTGACCACGTCGCTGGCCAACGCCGCCAACTTCCTCAACCTGATCTTCCAGGCCAGCGAGCTGCGGGAGATCAGCATCCGCGAGGACCTGGAGTGGTACCACGCGCTGGTTCGCTCGCTGCTGGAGGGCGACCGCCCTGGCCTGGTGCGCCGCGCCCTGCTCACCTTCGGCACCGACCCGCTCGCCCTGCGTCCCCAGCTAGTCCTCCGCGCCTCTCGCGGTCCCCAGAGCTTCCGCCGCCGTGGCCTCTCCTTCTTCTCCTCCTCCTCGCCCCCGGGGACGCTCCCCCGGGAGATCCTCCTGCAGGACTTCACCAGCGCCTGGGAGAGTCTCCACCCTCCGCCCCCGGCTCCCGACGACAGCTGGTTCATGGCTTTGAAGTTCGCCGCGCCACAACAGATCCTCGCCGCCCTGAGCAAGCGGTCGCTCGTCAATGACCTGCTGACCCTGGAGACACCCAAGTGGGCGCGCGGGGACAGCTACGTCACCAACAGCAGTGGCGTGCGCTGGGCTGATGCGCCCTTCCTGGAGTGTGAAGACGGCCGCTTCCTGCCCGGCTGGTTGATGACGCTCACTATGCCTT
>NC_137920.1:34669146-34696836 GCF_963457725.1 Sprattus sprattus
CCCCACACAGGCTAAGCAGGGCACAGGTGGGTGTAAATATGATATAAATATAAATATATATATATGCATTTTGCATGTATGGCTTTACAGAAAAGGAGGAGGAAGAAGATGCAGGCTGGAATTTAAATGGATCTCCTTGGCAACAATCTGACGAGCAAGCTCCCATAATTAAGAAAATTAGCTTTGATTATAAAAGTAATTTCAATTGAGGTTTTTGTTTTCAGAGCCTGATGGTTCTGCCATCTGTTTTCTGGTTTTAATTTTCTGAGGGATTCTCGTATAATTAATTGCGCTAGTAGGATGCATCTATAGATAATGTATTCATATTGAAGCATCTGTTTTAACATGGTAATAAATCAGTGGTTTTAAGTACCAAAATATATGTGCAAGTAATTATTGGTTAAAGACTCTCTTGGATGTCATAATGGTAATGTCATGAAAGTCAAACCAGTCTATAAATTGCTCCCTGGCAAAATCCCAAAGGGCCATCTCTGTGCATATGCTAAGCCACTCAGTCTCTTCTGCTTAGCAGTTATTGTGTGAAATGTTTTCTCCCTTACTCTCACTCGCCCCCCCCCCCCCCTTCCTCCCTCCCTCCTATCTATCTATCTATCTATCTATCTATCTATCTATCTATCTATCTATCTATCTATCTATCTATCTATCCATCACCTAGTCCCTGGCGGTGGTGGTGCCAACGGGACCCGGGCCTGCTACCCCTCCATGCCCATCTGCCTGCCCTGCTGGCCGGGCTGCCCGCGCTGTGACGACGGCTCTCCCTGCTGGGTCCAGGAGGACTGGCTGTTGCGGGCGGCCGTGCTCACAGTGCAGGGCCTCTTCATGCTGCTGGTCTTTCTCAGCATGCTCGTCACCTACCAGAACCGGGGAACCAAGGTGAGGATTGGGTTGGGGTGGTTGTAGATACGGTTCTTAGGCTTGGATATGGATCTATCCGTATAGCTCAGATACTGCACCAAGATGCTACCTGCCTCTCCAACACAAGTCCAGCTCTAAGAGCTTCAGAGCAGATTGAAGAGAGAGGGTTCTAGGACTGATGGGAGGACCACACCTGTGTCTCCTGGCAGGCAGCTGACAGTAGCTCTAGGAGGTGGGTTTGACCCCCGTCTGACCCAGATCTCAGAACAGGAATGAGGCACTACTTGAATTGCCAGAGGATGCAGGTCTAAAACTACTTTGTGCTGTGAGATGCGTTAGATTAAAGCTAAATGTATAGCTCATGTGGCTGCTACGTCAAAGGCACTACCAGCCTCTACAACACAGGCACAGCTCCTTTAGAGGAGGCTTTTATATGTACTCTGGCCAACTTTTCAAACGCACAATAAGCATATGTGTTCAACATTTGTTGGAGTTTGTTGTTTGGTCATCGTGGAGAGCTGGCTAACACAGCTAATTAAAGTTCACAGTTCAAAGTACTTATTTTGTCACAAAACCAAGACGAGACAGACGAGGCAGTATCAGACAGCTAAAAAAACTGAAGTACAATAATAAGCTCAATAATAAATATCAATTAATAATAAGATTAATAAATATCCAATAAAGAGTAAATAAAAAAACAATATATATATATTGAGGTGCATCAATAAGTGCAGGGAAGAGTGTTAGAGTGCAGTAATCAAAGCAGATGTTTAACAGATACAAGATGCCATAGATAGGATTATGCTGAACATACACATGAATGATAATATGTTTGGCTTGTGTGGCTCTTATATAAGCGATTATATCTGAACATTGCATGTAAATACAGTGAGATAATTGAAATCTGTCTGAATGGCTGAAAAACTGACGCTGTCCACTGGTTGGACTGAAAGAGAAGAGAAAGAGAAAAACGGCCCAGGGTGAAAGACAGAAATCCTCACCTTTGTGTGAAAAGGTTTGTTGCATGTGTGTGATATTTACACAGCATACAAGGGAAAATGTGTCAGATGTTGATCCATTTGTGTGTGCTTATGTGTGTATGTGTGTGTATCAGCCCTGAGACCTGGCTTTGTGTAACTTAACATGAGATGTGGCCAGTTTGAACAAAATGAGCTCATTCAGTCTGGATTAGTGGACTGCTAAACAGCCAGCCACTAAAATGAGATCAGGGATTTAGGTGTGTTGATAGAATCTAAGCACAGAATAAAATGGCTTGTTTGAGACAGATATAAGCAATGCCACACAAGCTCTGTTTATTGGAAACCTTTTGTACATCATTATGAATAACAGAGAGAAATTACGAGCTAGTATGACATCCCTACCAAAATATACTAAATGTGTGTGTGTGTGTAGCAACATTATACAAGTTTGTCCTGTGAGCTAGCAACAACACAGCACGGCAGGTTCAGTCTTGGCAATGTATTCTTGACAGGCTGTGGGTGGAAACTTTGATCGTGTCAACTGCCAACTACAGTAAGCTGCCATGTGACAAAACAAGCTACACTTCAAACCCAGGAGTTCTGGGGAGTGCATCGTCACCCTTTCTACCACCTTGCTGGCATTTTAAACACAATTAAATCGGATTAGTCCTTCATTTTGTCTAGCCACCATTGCTCGGTCTTCAGTATTAAAGCTTTTATGATGAAAACCAAACTAGGCTGACTGCATGGTCTTCAGTATGAATGTGCTTATGATAAAAACAAAACTAGTTTTAGAGAGGTGGTTGACTGCATGGTATAACAGTCCAAACAGGTCAGTGAGAGGGTCCTGCTCTCATGTGGCTATGATAATATGTCTGAGTAAGAGCACATACTAATGCTTATATTCCTGTTTTAACCATAAGTAGGAATTTAATGCCTGGGCTTGTCACAGGAAGGTTGTTGTGCTTGGTGCAAGATTTACAATTACATTAGAAACAATGCTCACCATAAATTAGATATTTGATCCCAAATCATTTCCCAAGGGCTACAGCCATGTTATGTAAGTCAGTAGAGTATCTTCACACCAGCAGTGTACTCCTTGTTAACACAGTCACCTCAGGAAATGTGCCCTGAAGCTTCAAATTTACCCAGCAATCTGAGCAAGGGTAAACACACATATCACATACATTACTGTGTTTATAAATCTGTCTACAGATGTAATATAACCAAATGGTGTAATCTCATCACTGGCCTCTGATGATACCATATTTTATCCTCACAATATCATATCAAGTCCCGTTTGACCCAGTCTCCACTGCATATGCTGCTCACCGGGGACCTCTAAGCTGGGTACAGTAGAGCAAACAGCTATCCGTGGACAGTCCATGCATGCAAGTCCAGTGGGTATTGGGAATGCTAGTAAGAAAGAGAGAGAGCAGGAAAAGTATTTCTCATTTTTGATTTAAAGAGAGATCAGGAAAGCGAGAGAGATAGAGATAGAGGGAGAGATAGAGAGAGGCAGACGGAGAGAGAGAGAAAGGGGGGTGGGGTATTATAATATTATCCTGCTATCGCTGTATCTGTGTTTGTTTTTATTCGTTTTGTTATTAATTCATGAGGGTGGTTGTGCACATTACAGCATTTTCATCAAATATTCCATAAGCAGGCTTTATAACCCTGGGAACCTAATGGTCTTTAAGTTTTTATGTTCTCCATATCGTAAAATGAATGCTTTGTAGATCACAGGCAAAGCCCCTCATAGTAAAAAATGTAATAATTTAAAGTATAAATGATGTGTTTACCACACAGTGTGGTCATTACTTGTTTATCTCCACAAGCCTTCTTCCTTCTTCAAACATTCTGTATATTCTCATAATCTCTCATAATTTCTCATCTCACTTTTTCACTCTCCCCCAACCTATCAACACAAACACAATACTGCTTCTTTCTCTCTCTCTTTCTCTCTCCTTCTCTTTCCCTCCTTCTCTCTCTATCTCTTTCCTTCTCTTTCTATTTACCTCATTTTCTCTCCTCTCTCTCTCTCCTTCTCTTTCTCTTTCCCTCTTTCTCTCTCTCTCTATCTCTTTCCTTCTCTTTCTATTTACCTCCTCTTCTCTCCTTCTCTCTCTTTCTCCATCTCTTTCCCTCCTTCCCTCTCTCTCCATCTCTTTCCTTCTCTTTCTATTTACCTCCTTTTCTCTCCTTCTCTCTCTCTCCTTCTCTTTCTCTCTTTCTCTCTCTCTCTCTCTCTCTCTCTCTCTCTCTCTCTCTCATTCTCTCTCTCCTTATTGCAGAGGATACGTGCATCGGGTCTCTTGCTGCTGGAGACGATCCTGTTTGGGTCACTGCTGCTCTATTTCCCAGTGAGTGCCAGATTAAAACATTCTCTGCAGATTAATGCACTGCATTTAGGATTATATTATAATGACTGCCCTAGACTGGTGCAAGGGGGCAGGGTACATTGCATAAGTGCCATCACAGAATATTGATTGCGATCCATCAGTTACTTTTTGGTTGTGATTGCAATAAGCCTGACTATATATTTGGATGTGCTTTTAGAAACAAGTAATCCTAATGGAGAATCTGGGGAAACAAGTGAATAAGCATTTCTACCTACGGTATCTATGGTAACCCTACGCTATCTAGGCATCTGTTTATGACAGCTGATGTTTGTCTCCATAAATAAATGATTCAAAACATTTATATACAGATATTTAAAATGACTTAACCAACTATGAGTCAATACTTGATCACACAAAAAAAACATATAAAGAAATACTAAATATATCTTATCTGATGTTAAGTGAATAAAATGTTTCACAATATAAAAAACCTCCACACTTCAATATATAAGGGCACCAGAAACAAGAAGGGGGAAATGTTACAAAAAGATGGATTGAAGAGTGACCCGCCCACTCTGTCTGCATGGCAAAGCCTTTTAGAGTCTGGCCCCAGTCCAGCTGGAAAGGGCACAGGTGGTCCAGTCTGTCTCATCTCGGCCAGCCTATCCACAGGGGACTGTAGTTAGCTTTCTAACTCCACAGACATTTGATGTGGCTGTAGTGTGATCTGGTGTGTGTGTGTGTGTGTGTGTGTGTCCTCTCTCTTTCTCTCTGTCTCTGTCTATGCGTGTGTGTCCTCTCTCTTTCTCTCTCTATGTCTATGTGTGTGTGTGTCCTCTCACTTTCTCTCTCTATGTCTATGTGTGTGTGTGTCCTCTCTCTTTCTCTCTCTATGTCTAAGTGTGTTTGTCCATTATCTTTCTCTGTGTGTGTGTGTGTGTGTGTGTGTGTGTCCTCTCTCTTTCTCTCTCTCTCTCTGTGTATGTGTGTGTGTCCTCTCTCTTTCACTCTCTGTGTCTATGTGTGTGTGTCTTCTCTCTATCTCTCTCTCTATCACACACGCACACACACATCATCACTCTCTTTTACCATCATAAACTGTATATGCAAGCATATGCACACATTTGGCTACACTAACACCTATTCCCTTTTTCTGGAAAGGTCTTCATCCTGTTCTTCAGGCCCAGTACCTTCCGCTGTATCCTGCTCCGATGGGTCCGACTGCTGGGCTTCGCCATCGTTTACGGCACCATGACCCTGAAGATGTACAGGTTAGTTCCCGATCCACAGCACTTGCCTGTCTGGAAACTTCCAGTCATACAATTCATCTGGCTCTTGTTTGACTGATATATCACTAAAGTCACATAGTTGACCTAATGCACCTTTCTATTTTTGCAGTCACAGCACCTAGCTATAGAGAAAAATAAACAATACAAAAATAATACATTTCTTCTTAAGTTCACCTGAAATCTACCTGGTCAGGCACAGCTGCACGGAATGACACCTGTGGGGGTTGTCTCCTCATTCCATCCAGGATTCTGAAGGTGTTCTTCTCCACACAGGGTTCTGAAGGTGTTCTTCTCCACACAGGGTTCTAAAGGTGTTCTTCTCCACACAGGGTTCTAAAGGTGTTCTTCTCCACACAGGATTCTAAAGGTGTTCTTCTCCACACAGGGTTCTAAAGGTGTTCTTCTCCACACAGGATTCTAAAGGTGTTCTTCTCCACACAGGGTTCTAAAGGTGTTCTTCTCCACACAGGATTCTAAAGGTGTTCTTCTCCACACAGGATTCTAAAGGTGTTCTTCTCCACACAGGGTTCTAAAGGTGTTCCTCTCACGCACCGCCCAGAGGGTGCCTTACATGTCCAGCACCAGCCTGCTGAGGATGCTGGGAGTGATGGTGGCCACTGTGAGCTGGTTCCTGTTTGCATGGACCGCAGGTGTGCTGCAGAACCGTGACCGCAACGTTCCGCTCCTCGTCACTGCCACCACGTCTGACGGCCAGGGCTTCAGTCAGTGTGACATTGACCGCTGGGACTATATGATGGCTCTGGGTGAGAGATTGGTCATCTGACCAATGAGTAATTTCAGTTTATCCAAAACTAATTCACTGTAGACAGATGGCCTTTACAAGGTGGCAACAGGGAAGTGATTGGGTCGTGGCTCAGTAGGACGGGAAAAGAACAATTATAGGTGCGGCTATCAGCTGATTAATGTGTGTGACGTTCTGGGTCTGGAAATGACCAGCTAGTGACCACAAGATAATTCCCTTCAAGAGTTTGTTGGAGTTTATCATTGACTTTCGTGGGCACATAAATTGCACTACATCGTTTTTCCACTACAGTGTAGTCTTTCAATCCAACATTCAACCTTCAGCTCCTCTATTTCTCTCTCCCTTTTCTTTGCCGTCTCAGCGGAGCGCCTGTTCCTGTGCTGGGGCCTCTTCCTGTGTAGCGCTGTGAAGCCCGTGCCCTCCGCCTTCCATGAGCCTCGCTACATGAGCATCGCCATCCACAACGAGATGTTCCTGTCCTGCATGTTTCATCTCCTCCAGTAGGTCAAAGGCTACAGACACTTTTGTAAAGATTCACCTGCTTACAATACAATTTTACAACTTACAATAATATCCTGAAATACTGCTATAATAATGAATGTTAAGCTTGCAAGGCCAATATACTTTTTTCCATTTGAAGTCACCAGATTTTCATACATTTTAAATGACATGTGAAATACCTGAGAAAAATGTTTCATCTTCTCCAGTAGGTCAAAGGCTCTGGTCATTTCTATGATACAAGATTCACCGGCTTAACCTAGATGGCCCCCATGTTACCACACTTAAAGGATTGCTTTATAATAATATCCTGAAAAGACTGTTATAATCATGATTGTAAAATTCGAAAGACAAATTAACTTTTTTTCCATTTGAAGTCGCCAGATTGTGAAATACCTGAGAAAAATTGAACCTGCATCAGTATTTCGGTCCCTCTCTATCCTTAGTTTTTCCCATCCCAGTCTTCATCCTGACTGGACCCTCCTGCTGGAGTTCACTCACACTCATGCCACCATCACTGTGACACTGGCACTGCTCTTCGCTCCAAAGGTACAGCACTTCGGAAATGTGTCATTCTAAACACAGGCAGAAAACCAAACTACCAAAACTGTTTTCATGAGTGAGAAACCATGAATGATATTCAACATGCAGATTAATAACTCCAGGTGCATCTCATATGTCCAGGTCATTGTACAAGAAAGTCATATTGTACCTCAAAGCCAGGCCAGATGGAAATCGGTGACATGAGACCATCCAGTCTCATCTAAAGAGAACAGAACAGAAACACTGTTAAAGTGTTTCAAAAACAAGGCTTATACTTATAGTATAACTGTATTCTGTGTGTATGTGTTTGTGTGTGTGTGTTCTTTGTGTGTGCTCTGTGTATGTGTTTGTGTGTTCTGTGTGTGTGTGTGTGTGTGTGTGTGTGTGTGTGTGTGTGTTCTGTGTGTGTTCTGTGTGTGATTGTGTGTGTGTGTGTGTGTGTGTGTGTGTGTGTGTGTGTGTTCTGTGTGTGATTGTGTGTGTGTGTGTGTGTGTGTGTGTGTGTGTGTGTGTGTGTGTGTGTGTGTCTGTCGGTTCTGTGTGTGTTCTGTGTGTGTGTTCTGTAGTTCCTACACGTGTCCCACCCAGGGCGGGAGGTGATAGCAGCTGAGGTGTATGAGGACGAGGTGGATCTACGCCGTAACTACCTCAACAGCAGCTTCACCTCTGCTTGGAGTGACCATAGCGTGGAGCCAGAGGACATCCGGGTAAACTCTAGCTCCCCTCTAAAGCCCATTATTGGTCAACGTACCTGCACTATGCCCACACCTAAATTTGTACACTGGGGGTCTTTGGAATAGTGCACTAGTGGAATGCTGGAATAGTGTAGTGGCTGTGGTCACTGTGGTAAACATGATACAGTATATCCACCAAACTAAACTGAATACTTCCTAATGCAGAAATCCTTGATATTAACATCAATTTATGCTATACATTTTCCATGATATTACCATCAATTTATGCTATAAATAAGTCCTCATTCATTTACACAAACAATAACAAGAGTTGTAAAAGTTAATTGTAATGGGGAAAACATAAATAGAATAACCATTAATAAACTATCCTTAAAATAAGTCATAACTATTTTATTTAAATGTGCAATTTCATATACTGATAGTGTTCAGCAAAATAAATAGCATATTTTTTCTTAACTAGCTGTGTCAAATTGGTTCAAATGCCAGTTATTCACTCCACATGCACTGTTCTGTATCTCTGGACTCTAAACTTGATCATTTTATAGCAAATCCCTTTTCTTCCATTTCACCAATTGTACCTTTTTCCCTGTCCTTTTCACTTTCTCCCTTTGCACCAGGATGAGCTGAAAAAGTTGTACTCTCAGTTGGAGATTGCTAAGAATAAGAAGATGGCCAACAGCAACCCCCACATTCCTAAGAAGCAAGGCTCGCGTTTTGGGATTGGACGTTCCATCATGAAACGAATTGCAGATTTTCCAGAGACGTTATCACGGCAACATAGCCGAGAAGACAGAGGTGCCTCGCGTTCGCGATCACCAAGCTTGTTTTCATCCGCCTCTAGGAAGCCCACTGAGATAACCTATGTCAACTATAAGGAAGAATACCCCACAGACACATCCCCAAACTTGCCAGCCATATCCCAGAGTATTTATGACTATGCTCATTCAAGGACTCCTTCTAGGACTCCTTCAATTGCTGGATCCTTAACACCAATATTAGTGGACAAGAGGTTCTCCCAGTTCTCGCAACATTCCCAGCATTCCCAATACTCTGATTACTCCCAACACTCCCAGCAATCACAAACAGAGTCTATCGAGGCATCGCCAATGGTATGCAAGTCAGCGAGTGCCCAGAACCTTTCAATAAACAGAAACTTCCTACATCCTGGCGACAGCAGGCGTCAGAAGTCATTGAGTGCCGTTGTGAGCAATACAGACTATTACTCGATGGGAGAGGCTGCGCAGAGTGGCGCCACAACTCCAGAGCTAAAACACGCCGGCAGCATAAAAGAGCAGACGACGAACGCCCTTCTTGCTCAGTCTTTTGACAAGACTGATGTCTGTCCTTGGGAAATTGAGGCGGAGAGGCGACCTAGCAAGAAACACGTTACTATTTCCATATCCCAGAATGAGGGGGACGAGCCACCTGAAAAGTCACCTCCCCTGATAATTTGCCCGTGGGATAATGTTGACACCCTGCCCTCGGCCACAAAGCAGAAGAGCATAGACAGCGTGGACTCAGATAGTGACTCGGTCAGGCTGAAAGCTCCGATCTCCTCAAGTGCTCCAGTGTCGCCATCTGCACATGGCAAGCCCAAGGAGCTTCGTGTTTTCTCCTTCCGCTCTGCCACTAAAGGCCTCATGGCTGCAAAGGGGATAATACCCGAAAAGGGGAAACTCACTGCTACTCTGTCTGTTGAAGTGCCGAAGAAGACCCCTCTGCTGCAGAGAAGAAGCATGACAACAATCCAGGGTAGACATGGACTAGTAAAGCAAAATGCAATAAAAAGACTTTCCTCCACCGACTCTGCAGAGAGAAGCCCCTACAGACAAGCTAACCCAGAAGTTCTCGTCTGTCCCTGGGAGTCAGAAGTGGAGCTCACGCCTCAGTGCAGTTTTGAGAGAGAGGGTTCAGGCACTGATGGAATGGCCAGACCCATGATGCTGACAGTGCCAGCCAGGCAACGAAGCATAAAGGCTGATGTTTGTCCCTGGGAGGAGGCGGATCCACAAGATGGTAGTGCAACTGCCGCGGTGTGTCCTTGGGATGCGCCGGATGCTGCTGTACCTCAGGTTACACAGGGGTCTCTCAAGTCAAATACTGGGGTGCCCCAACCAGCTGAGAGAGTGATTTACGTCAACAATGCTAGGGGGAAACCAGAGTCAAGTCGAGCGCCAAAGAGACAGGACACAGTCCCTACTGAGGTGCGTCCATGGGATTCAGTGGAATCGGCACAAAAGCAAGATGGCCCCCGGGCAAGTGTGTGCCCATGGGAGTCTGGGGAGCCAGAGGACACTGGGGATAAAAAATCGGGCCCAAGTGTGACAGCTGTCAAGAAATCCCCACAGTTGACAAAACAGGTGACCATCACTGCAGAAGCGTGCCCATGGGAGTTCACTGAGCAACCTGATTTAGTTCAAATTAATATTTGTCCTTGGGAGACTGACAGCCCAAAACCTCCACTGTCAAAGCAGGCAGCTGTGGTCCATTCAAGCCAGGAGTCCATCGACAAAGAAAAACAACCCAAAGGGACTCCAAAATTACAACAGCAAGACAGTGTTCATGCAAATGTCTGCCCTTGGGAAACAGAAGAAAGCCCAACGCCGAAGGATGGAGAAGGAACCAAATGTCCTGTGCCAGTTAAGGCTGTCCCAAAAGTATCTCCTACACTGTCGAGGCAAACAACAACCTCAGCTGAAAAATGTCCATGGGATTTCTCTGAACCTCCTCCAACAGCAAATGTCTGCCCTTGGGAAACAGAAGAAAGCCCAACGCCGAAGGATGGTGAAGGAACCAAATGTTCTGTTCCAGTTAAGGCTGTCCCAAAAGTATCTCCTACACTGTCGAGGCAAACAACAACCTCAGCTGAAAAATGTCCATGGGATTTCTCTGAACCTCCCCCAACAGCAAATGTCTGCCCTTGGGAAACAGAAGAAAGCCCAACGCCGAAGGATGGTGAAGGAACCAAATGTCCTGTTCCAGTTAAGGCTGTCCCAAAGGTATCTCCTACACTGTCGAGGCAAACAACAACCTCAGCTGAAAAATGTCCATGGGATTTCTCTGAACCTCCCCCAACAGCAAATGTCTGCCCTTGGGAAACAGAAGAAAGCCCAACGCTGAAGGATGGAGAAGGAACCAAATGTCCTGTTCCAGTTAAGGCTGTCCCAAAGGTATCTCCTACACTGTCGAGGCAAACAACAACCTCAGCTGAAAAATGTCCATGGGATTTCTCTGAACCTCCCCCAACAGCAAATGTCTGCCCTTGGGAAACAGAAGAAAGCCCAACGCCGAAGGATGGAGAAGGAACCAAATGTCCTGTGACAGTTAAGGCTGTCCCTAAAGTATCTCCTACACTGTCGAGGCATACAACAACCTCAGCTGAAAAATGTCCATGGGATTTCCCTGAACCTCCTCCAACAGCAAATGTCTGTCCGTGGGAGGCCGAAAGCGTAGAGCCGCAACCTACTCAAACAAAGCAGGCAACTAGGACAATATCCAGACAAGGATCCAACTCCTCTAAAGCTAGTGTTAAGCCATTTGAGAAACACGACAGTGTCAAAGGGAATGTCTGCCCATGGGAATCTCAGGAACCTGAAGGGTCAGTGCAACCAGATGACAAAGCTAATGTTTGTCCGTGGGAAACAGAGAGCCCAACCAAGACCCTTCAGAAACAAGAGAGCACCAGAGCAGAAGCCTGTCCATGGGAAACAGAGAGCCCAACCAAGATCCTTCAGAAACAAGACAGTACCAGAACAAATGTTTGTCCGTGGGAGACAGGAGGCACTGAGGAAGCAAATGCAGATGACAGCACTGGTGCTACCGGCACCTGCCCCAGCAAAGAGATCACAGAGGACAACGTGGTAACGGCTGCAGAACAAAGAAATGTACAATCTCCAACTGAAAGCTCCGAAGATCAGGACGTAGGAAGGATCAACTCGCCCCTTGAACGGCGTGACGCTTTGTGCCCGTGGGCCATGGAGAGGACCGAACACGACGACAACTCCGACGTGTTCACTTGGGAGGAGAACATTCCAGAAGAGGACGAGGACCTGGATGCTGAATGTGCGGCGGAAGCATTTGTCTTCCCATCTGATTTGGGCTAAGATTATGTCATGACATTAACTGTTGACCCTTGCCATCACAGACAGCCTGCCACTCAGGTCAATGATGAGCGACATGGGTTGTGATAGGGTGACTTGGCCTGCCCACTAATGAACACTATCCCGGTGCACAACACTGGACAGACAGCTCTCCCCACTCCCCAGACTCCTTAATGCTCCTTTACCCTTTGCTCAACTTCATATTATGTGTATCTTTTATGTGTGAAGTAGTAAGTCCCTCTCTAACTTCATGTAATGCTTCGTTAGCCCAAAAATCGAATTGCTTAAACTGAGACGTCTAAATATTGATTGTTGGGAGGAATGTGTGCTTATAGAATGTGTATGTTTTTCTGATTTGTCATAATTACTCACAAGGTTCTCCTGAAAACAGTTACTGCTAAGAGACACTTTTTTCAATCCATCTAAGTTCTCTTCAGTGACATACTGTGGTAAAGGATGCACTGCATGTTCTATTCAACTGACGGACTTTGGAAGAAGGAATTGGAAGTAAATGAATCCATCTTTTCTGATTCCATGGCAACAAGAGAACAGAAAGATGTTATGGCCTGTGCAGCCAAATTTTCCAAATGCACAGGTCAGTGTGAGATGAGTGGATCTCCAAGTTGATAACACTCACATCTTTTGAGAGGTCAGCAGATATTTCAAGATGTCAGCTGAATCATTTCAATGTTGAATCTTAGATAGTCACAGAATGTGGGATCAAGAAACTGTGAAAAATGGTTTAGGTTGCCATGCACACACATACACAAATTACAAAGAATTGTTTTGTCTGTAAAGTCAGTTACACTGTAAACTGGTAACCACGGCAGTTAGTAAAGCATCAGACAGTGTATGTTCAAACAGTCCATCATGGAATGGTGAAACATGCCCATAGACTTATTTTTAAGGATGAATATGCCATCCTAAAAAACTTAAAATACTATACTAAATGAATTCTAAAAAATCTCTAAATCGGGAATCAACTAAAACTAATAAATATGAAGAACAAATACAACCATTTGTATTTAATAGTTGCTTACATGATTAGAGAGGGTTTGACATCTGTACCATACATTCTGTTGCAGTAAAGTGTGGATGCCTGGCATGTAGCAGTCAGGTGACCCTTTTTGAAATACAGGCTTCTGCCGAGTGTTTCCGGATGCATAATCATATACGTAACAAGAATTCCTCCCTTTTAATCTTAATACGCCCCTTTGATGTCGTCTTGATGTCCCTGTGAATATTTGTGTATTTCTTTTTCATGTTTTACTTTTGAACGTATTGATGCTTGACGTGCCAGAAATGTTTGCATGCAAGTAATAAAACACATCCTCCTTAAAATCCTTATGTAGTTGGATGGACAGTAGAACGAATGTCTGTTCTCATCTAATATCATTGAATTTTATCGGAGGTGAAAAAATTATATGTTATATGACTGGATGTGCTACTGAAACGTCTACTGCATTTTACTATTTTCTGCTTGTTGTGTTTTGTGGTCCTTGAACGGATGAGGTGTTTTTTTTTCAGGCACTTTTGTAAGTAATCCCTTTTTGTATGACACCATCTGTTAGAATAAAACCAGTCAGTGTTCACAGAGCAAGTCTTACCATGTCAAAGTAAAGAGGTTTGAGGGACATTTTATTTTTGTATTGCTGAGATGTTTATCAAATACTCATGGAGACAATAAACTTCTGACTTGCATCCGTTTATCCAAATGGTGATATTTACCACCAGAGGAACCACCTGGTTTGAGTAGTCTGGTGTGGAGTGGTAATCAGGCTTGAGGTAAGACAAAGTCCCCTCTGCCACATTAATACAAAAAAAATGTAAGAAAAATGAACTACCCTTTTGGATTGGTATGGCCTAGCAAAAAAAGTATGCAGAGGACAACACTTCACATTACCTACAGTGAACTAATGAGTGTCTGACCAATCCAGTGTGCTATAGACCTTTGACATCATTGCATGAGGTATGCCAAAATACTATCACTCTCATTATGAAGAGGATTTTCACTTGCATCACAGCATTCAGAAGTTGTTGCGGCTAATGCATCCATTGCAACAATATTTCTGTATTCAGTTTGACGATAATCACATTCAGTGTTTGTCATCACAGTACGTTCAGCTTGTGGTGCACTTTGGGCTCCTCATGTGTTCACCCCCAAGAAATTGACACAAAACTTGCCCTGTGGTCTGATTATCTGGCTGGGCTGGGAAAGACACCATCTGGTCAGAGCCATCTGCACCAGCATGATCACCAGTTCACTTTACAAAACACAAATCTGAAGTGAGGTTTTCTAGATTTTTTAGATAAACTACTCCTGTAGTTCCAGTGGAGCATAGCACCAACTATACCAAGATCTAAGGATGAATTATCCAGTTATAATGAATAACTTCAATCAGGTGAACTTTTCATGTTTCTATTGGGGCATTTTAACCCTTTTAAAAAGTGTTTAAAAAAAAACATCTATTTTTACCCACCACCATGGTATGTTAATATTTGGTAATGTAAATGCATTATATGCTTGCTCAAATACAAATTCAGTAATTTGGGTAAAGTGACAACATATGATACAGTTGCATCAGTTGGTTAAAGTGACAACATATGCTACTGTAAAATAAAATAATAAAAAACAATATTTGAGCATAATGAAAACATTTATTTAGAAAAACCTGGGGGAAGGGGGGGAAATGTACAGCCTGGGTATCTGAAGACCTGGTGCACAGCGCCTCTCACTGGTCTACTTGTGCCACTGCACTGCCTTGGGCTTGGGAACTTCATAGTTGAGGTCCTCAAAATCCTGCTCTGGTTTCAGCTTAGGTCCAGGGATCATAACAGTCTGAAAACATCAGGTGGCGGTTACAGTCATGTATGTACATAGAAGTGAAAACAGTCCACACTAAATGAGGTGCTGGTACTGCATACATTTTTTGTGACATTAAAATTCATGAAACAACATACACCATTGCACTTTGGATAGTCAGTTTCCTGAAAGGTTCCAAGGTAACAAAAGCTAGACTTCACAGAGGAGCCTGGTCTAATCAAGTTATACATTTTATACGCAAAATGAACAGCTCTCAAGTGGAAAGGCTTATTTAATGACAGTTTACATTTACCCAAAGTAGTGTGTGGTACGCCTCCGGCCTCGGTGGCTACGGCCGAATACCACCCGTGGGATTATCCCTTACATACCCCACTCCCACTCGTGCTATATTGCTTAATTATAACACGGGTAGATGGAATTATAACACGGGTAGATGGAATCCACCATTCTGAGAGTGAGTTCCGGGGTGTGCTATATTCGACGGTATAGTAACTGTACGACCTGTTTTCATCTACCTGAGCGTTCCAAATCAGTGCGCACTCAAAAGAAAATATCTAACCAAGATGGCGGCGTGTTGTGGCTAATGTAGTGGGGAATGTTTCATGTGAATTAAGCTATCTACACGACTTTTTATATGTCTAAATTGACTCGGTTAGTTGTTTCTATGCTACACGAATGTTGCAGAGTATTGTAAGTCTAGTGCTAGGCTTACAGACGTGAAGTTCCCAATGCTATTTGTCTGTTGCATAGCAACAGCCACACAAAGGGGGACTATTTTCTCTTGACTACTGAAATCATTTAAAGCGATACACAATGTTTGGTGATTAGAACTTTTTTGTGCTGAAAGGCAGCTTAGTGTTTATAATTTAATTTTACTTAATATTTATAAAGTCGCTGGCAACCGTGTTATAAAAGCAATAAGGTACGAGTCAGTACGGTATCTCCGCTGCGCGTCGGGCCTAACAACTCCCTCGAACAAGTACATTATTGACGATACCGTACTGCCTCTCGAACCTTATTGCTTAAGTATAACTCCATTGCCAAAATGATCCTCTTTTTAGTAAATAAATGTGATGTCAAAATGTACACCATAACACATCCAAGGCATACGGTTACCAAGGTTACCTTAATAACAGGGTCTTTGGGAGGAGCCCAGGCAGGCACTATCTTGCCATGCAACCTCCACCTGCCATAGGGGTTGACCAGGTGCCGCTCAATGACCAGGTACTCCAGCACGTCCCTCGGCTCCTCTTCATCGCCCATCATCAGGCGCCCAAAGCGGTCGTAAACGGCCAGCGTCTGACACAACAGGAAGCAACGCACCATGAGAAGAGGTCAAGGGTTAATGGATAAGAATGGCATGAGGAAATGACTGCAAACTGTTAGAAAGACTTGGACATGGCTGCAACTGACTGCAACTTGACCTGGACAACTGAATGCAATGGGCCAAATGACGGGTTTGTCACGCTGACGGTGAAACTGAACAAGGGGCCAAAGCTTTTAAGTCTCCTCATGAATGGGAACAGAAAGACACATACCATATGGTGCAAAGTTTTTTAATGCTGTGGCTTGCGGGCTTACCTGTTTAGTGTGCATGCGCACCGTCACCTGGGCGTACAGGTTGCCTTTGCTGACCATGTCTGGGCACCGCGCATGCACCACCTTGGGGGGCTCCAGGGACTCGATGAAGCGCCACCGTAACGTTTTATATCGATTACCTCGGACCATTTCCTGTGGAGCAGCACAAAGAAGATTATGAACACGCTGTGAAAACCATTGGGTTGATTAAAGGCTTTGACAAGGGTTGCTTCTTCCTAAAGCTAACTGTATACAATTCTGTCACCACCTGTGCCTTAAAATCAACTCTCTTAGTGGTGCCACATCAGACCCTGATGCCACCCTGACCAACATCAGGTCAATATAACAACATACCAGCCTGACTGAAGCATTATGTCAACATAACGACATGGAGGACAGATTGTAACATTATGTTATCAGTAGAACTTGGAAATACTCTGCTGCTATGGGCAATTTCACCCAAGATCAGATTGTCAAACGCTGCAAATGTGTGTGTGCGTGTGTATTTGTACTCATAATTACATATAGTTGAATACGTTTCACCATTTTACAAAATTTGACTTGGACCAGAGCTGGCAGAATAATTATACCTTTCTATAATGATCAGATAATTATAGTTTAATATAGTTTGTTATGCTCACTGTCTGGAGTTTAACCAAATGAATTGGTTGATTTAACTGGCACTGAAGCAGATAAAGTCTATTCATAGAATGGACCAATTTCACCTCAGCATTAAGTTGGCTTTTTTTGTGAAAAGCAATAAATGTCATATTTACAAACATGCTATTATGGTACACCAATGGCCTGTTGGAACTTACAGGGTAACATCTTTCAGTCACCAAGGAATGGAGTTTCACCTTATTGAAGCTAGGGAACAAAACAAGAAAGAATGAGTTTGCAAGACCTGGTCTGTGTTCTTCCATTTGATATCCACACAAACATTATTTTTATTATTTTATAACAGCCATCCATTTCAGTAGACAATAAATAGACACTTGGAGTAAACAAAGATACTTCACAGAAAACATGAAGAGAATGATAGATTGTTTTTTTCTCTTAGAGCGCTTTTCCAATGTAACCACTTCAATTTAAGACAAGAATGAATCATCCTCTTCTGGTGGGGGAGAAGCAATAACAGTCCTTACTTTGTAAGTGCATCATGAGCCTCAATAAAGATCTCCTGTGATCGGACAGCAAAGCCCTTGGTGGTGAAGTCAGCGTCATAGTCTTTGATTTTACGAATCCTGATGAGGAAAAAAAAACAATGCTAGACAAAGATATTTGACTCATCATGACAATGCATAGCTGACATCCCAACACAACTTTTACCAAATTACCACAACAAACTCTTTTGACGTGGCTTTAATGCTTCCATGATTCCTTGTTACAAATAAATAAAAAACAGGCTTGACTTACGCTAACTGTGAGGCAGCGCTCTGTTTTAACTGCTCTGTGCGCTGCTTGATTCCTTCCTTAGAGAGGGTAGAATGACGGGCGTCCCCCTCAGGTGGAATATATGGATCAACCACGCCAGCTTTCAGAGGAAAAACAGAGTATAAATGGGATTAACTCCTCTTAAAAAATAATGCATCTGAAATTTGAGTATACTTCTCAATACTTTCTCCACAATCCTTATGTTTCTACACAGTTCATACATAATACAAATTCTGATTAACCACAAGGAAGACAGATAAGGTACAATTTGAAATTAGTTATCGAGTTATTTGACATTAAGGCGATGGTATGACATCCGATATCCAATTTCAAGAAAGTGGTGAGCGCATAGCCTACCTGTGCATGAAATGTTAATAGGTCTTTCAATATACTGTTGTCTTGGTACTATCCCTGCTGCTCTTGCTTTCGCCTCCTGTTCCTCCTGGGTCATTGATTTGGATTGAGCCGAAGGAGGAACAAAGTACCGTTTCTTGGTTCGTATTTGGACGACCGTCGGGAGTGAACATCGTGTTTCTAGTAACACCGCGCCCTGTTTCAAATTAAATGGGGAATTCATAAGCATAATGTTTTCCCAGTAGCCTACTACAAACAGACATGCAAGCCGAACACATACAAAATAACACTGACACGGTATATTTTAATGAACACTTGCATCGATTGAAAATATTCCTTGTCTTATTGATGCACTCGGTTGGTCCTCGTACACTTTAGCCTAGAAATGTAAACTCGAACATCTATGTGTAGGACCTGATAGATAGTGATACACGATGTGACGTGTCTGACTGGCATTGACAGGGAATTGCAATTGTTGTTAGCCGACTTATCCATGCTGTTTATAGTAATAAAGCGGTTCATATGACTAACGTTAGCATTTTATAGTAACAATTTCACCAAGACGACCACACACACGTTAGTTAACGCCAACGTTTGAAAAGTCTTAATAGGTGTCTTTGGCATTAGCTCGATAGCTGTAGTATAACGACTGTTCGCTGTGTGAAATAGCTTGTTAACACCATACCATTATTGAGCTCCTGAAATATATGAATGTAGAATTTTTAAAAACGTATTAACCATAACAATGATTTGCAAAATCTGTTACATACAACCTTTAAAGCACAAGATGATACTCGATGAAGGGGCATCAACGCCCTACAAATGGAAGTCGCCATTTTGATTCTTCTTCTTCTTCTTCTTCAAAATATGTCTTGCTGGTCCTACTTGCAGCTGTTTACCACCAGCTACAGTACAGAAATAGTACTGCAATGTCGTTTTAAAACTAGAAACAACAAGAGACATAGGGAGACCCTCTTATGTCCATTGAAACAACACACAGAGGCTACATTTATGCATTTAAAAGGCTTAGTGCAGATTTAACACAGTATGTGTGCCCTGACAGTAGACTGTAACCATGTGCATCCATGTTAACACCAAAACATATCACGCTTATTAATGCATCCTTTTACACACACACACACACACACACACACACACACACACACACACACACACACACACACACACACACACACACACACACACACATTTTTGGTTGTTAGAATATTATATTTGTAGGGTATTTTTGGTCAACCTCAAGTTTGGAGACTATGCTTTGACGATAAAAAAATGACTAGGATGTAGACCTACATTTATTCGAATTAAGGCTTGAGTCAATTGATTGGCCCGGCTCAATAGTTACATTAGGCCTTACTGTGTCTCATGTTTGTCTGAAAATGCCAAACATGAGGATTTCTCAAAACCCTCAGGCCCCAGAATGAACGAACCCCTCATTTAAGGGGCCACTAGAACGCGGTGACGTAATTTCCTTGTAGTTGCGCGCACGTACGCACATCTAGTTGTTTCGGTGGAACTGAAGTGAGAGGGGAGGACGGATAGTTAGCTAGCAGCATTACAGAAGATTTTATGTTGCTGCTTCTGAGCAGTTGGGTCTCGCTGTCATTCGTTAAACAAGTCATTCCCCGAAATCCGGTTTTGTTTTCGAAGTCTGCATTACTCAACTTAAGAACATTCAAATTCAAAGTAAAATTCAGCACCGTTTCTGCAAACGCTACCATCCAAAAATATAATCACTATGCCTGAGAGGAGGCCTTTCGTACGGTTGCCCGCTGACGTCTACCCTGTCAACTATGGCTTGTGTTTGAAGCCCGACTTAATCGACTTCACTTTCGAGGGCAAATTGGAGGCGCGGATTGAGGTAAGTTTGACTGAAAAAAGACGCACTGGGTGACTAGGTTAAGGTTCCAGAGCACGTTATATTAGCATGCTAAATTATTCTGGAATTCATAGACCACGTCTTTGAGCTACCTAGCGAATAAGCTAACTATCCAACCAGAATACCGCGGTTGCTAGCCACAGCGAGCTAACGTTAGCTATCACAATTGGATAGTACAGTTAGCCTGGTAATGTCTCTGGCTAGGCGAATGTGTCTGTCTTAGCAGCTGTCCATGCTATCTAACGTTACAGTACGAGGTTAGGCAGATGTCTGTGTTCGACAACTGTTTGGGGAGATGGCTATGGACAATAGCTCGCGTGTAGTGTTTGATTAGGTGGCCTCTCATTGAGGGAATTATCGTAGTTAGCTATGATGCATACCCTAGGCTAGGTTAGTAGCAAGTTCACATCAGTCACCAGTTGTTCGGCTAGCCAACGCAATAAAATATTCTCTGTAGTGTTTTTGAATATGGTTGAAATCCCAAATAACGAGCATACGTAAACTGACCGGTCTCTGTAGCCAGTATTATAACCCAAATTATGTTTTTGTGCTTGAGTAAAGTTACAATGATAATAAGATAATATAATCAAGATCATATATCGTTTAATCAGGGCATAACGTTAAGTGGCAAGCCATGTTTACCAAAACATATTATGCTGTCTTCACTGCAAATCTTGTATCCAGGGTGCCCAAATTATTGAGTCATTTGAGTTATGTGGCTCACGCGGAGTTGGAAGTTCGGGGATAAAGCCAATAAATTATATGACCAAGTTCATATCGCTACCAGTTAAGAAGTTTGGTCGTTAGCTTCCGCTTTAAAATGGGTGTATTTAACTGCCAACGCTCTCTGGATCATGCAGAACAACATAATATTGTGCGAATTTGAGGAAATATAGATCGAGTGTCATTTGAACTAAGGTATTGCCTGAAAATATGTGTCGGGTTCTGCAGAGAGCAGGGAAATATATCATTATCAACCCTTTCTTTTAACAATGAAGAACTTCTGTTCTCATTGAAGACCAATAGGCATCGACCTTTGTGACTCGCAGCTGTTCTGACCAAAGCAGTGTTAAAGGTGTTCGCCGTCCAATCATGGTGGGTGTTTGACACTGATTGCCCCATGGGAAGTGTGTTTGTTTGGCTGTTGTGTTTTGTTGCGACAGTAAGTATTGCCCTGTCCAAAACCCCAAAGCTGCAGTTGCAGGTGCAGACCCAGTGTCTATGCAAAAAAGAAAAAATAATTTGCATGTTCATTGCCTTGCCGTACAAGGGCTGTAATGGGGTTTTGGCGCAGCTTATAAACTGGCACATAAAATGAGGGATGAGCTCAAGGTTTGACCACTAGATATCCACTGATTTGTTAACTTAAGTTTGGTAGGGCTGGAAAGCGTACCCTCATGATAACAGAAGTCACACTGAAATTGAATCAAAGCAGGTTCTTTATTCCAGTGTCCAAATAAAGGTGGTGTTTAATTTGTGTGCATGTTATTCATGCTATAAAAACTCAGTCCTAACAGGAAGAAACCATGAGCAGAACTGCTTGGAGCCGGGCAGGTAGAGATAGAAAGGGGTGGGGGGGTCTGCAGAATGTAAGGAAGGAGAAAAGGATACGCATGCTGGCATAGGCTTCATGTGGCAAATACAAACACAAGATACATGATGCATACAAGCATAAGATGGTATATACATGATGCATACCAAATTAATGGTGGATCAAATGGGGAGAGAGCAATCAAGTATCGTAGAACAGCTAATGGGTATACAGTTATGAAGCATCATTAACCTTGTATCATGGTTACTCCATACTTAGAAAGGACATTGTAAGGGGTTGAGGAACTATGCTTCGATATGAGTCGGTTACTGTGTTGTGCAGTGTCTTACAGTTTCTTCTTAAGGATCCTCCGGCGGACTCTTCAGGTCTCATGGCAGTTTTGTGTAGGGGTTTCTAAGAGGTGTGTAACCAGCATTATGCAGGGTTCCGCTTCCTGGAATGCTTCTGTGAAACCGAACGACTTTGTGCCTTGCTGGACGAGGACGAGTGACGAGTGTGGCTGTTTGGTCCGGTAGCTCTGAGAGGGCTTTTAGTGCCGTCTGATATTTATCAGTGACGTGGTTCCCATGCTGATGCTCTTTAGAAATCCGGTTGTTCATCAGAACTTCACTCAAAAGGAGTAGCCTAGGGGTACAAATTGGACGTCCTTCTCAGTGGAAAGCTGTATTGCAGATTGCTTGGCAATGGGGAGTGACTGTTCAGAGGGTGAGGAGAACCTGCTAATTGGGCTGAATTCAGCAGCATTAGTCACGTTGGTCCCCTTCAGTAGCCCTGAGTTGATGGTCTCTTGCAATCCTCTGCTGTCTGGTCACTCCCACAGGTTTGATTGGTGTCTCTGGAGGTCAAACCCAGGCATGAATGGGGAAGGCCTGATCTTCCTTCAACAATTCGGAGTCTGATTCTTGTGAATTTAAGTTTCGTTGAAGTCCTATATACTTGGGAGCTTGGAAGCTTTGAATTGCTCCTACATTCCTCTGCTGTCAGTGCAGCTCTCTGTTCTCTCATCTACAGTGGCCGTAAACTTGAAACTGTGACGGCCCACCTTGGTTTTAATGGGTAATGTGTCCTGGGAAACCGTAATGTCCTGTTGGCGTTTGCTGCCACCTCCTTCAACCCCCCCCCTCCGCTCCGAAACTTGCTCTCCCCCACCACCATCATGTCTGGTTGGCCAGCTAGTCGTCACTGAACCGTTAAATTAACTACAGCCCCCACAATGCCGCAAACTATGAATATCACTGGCAGAACTGGGCTATGCAGAGAGGAGAGAGAGAAAGAGAGCAGGCACAAGCGAACAAGACAGCCCGAGAGTGTGAAAGAGAGAGTGAGAGAGAGAGAGAGAGAGAGAGAGAGAGAGAGAGATAAAAAAAGGAGGGGGAGAAAAAAAGCATTGCATGGAAATTAAGTGTGCCACTGTGCTCATGGGCCAGAGCGGTTCAGGTCACATGGGTGCCTCTCACATTGCATCCAAGTCACATCGAGCCACAACAAGCCTCATTTAGACTCGAAAGCCCTCACCTCACCAGGAAAGAGTGGGGTTGGGTTTCTAAAACACAAAGCTACCACCATGTGAAGTTCTCTATCGCTATAGATTTCGGGGGGGGGGGGGGGGGGGAAGAGTAGTACAATTAGCCATGGTTAAAGAGCTACCTGTTATGTTTAATGGAAGTTATTTGGCAGGAACTGCCCTACCTGCTGTGGACTTTTTCAGCATTAGGAAAAAAAGAGAGCAGTGATGTACTAACATTGCAGTTCAATAATTCAATACCAAGGGTCTGGTTCTTCATGATTCTGTGTGTATATTTGTATGTTTATTATGCCTCAGATATCAGCACATCTCAGAGGGATACACCTACCGTTAGATGACCTGTTATTAGCATAGTATCAGGTTGCCATAGCGGTATGACTCGGAATGTTTGGAGGCAGGTCCTTAGACAGATTTCGAAAGACACAATTACGCAATCACTCCTCTTATCGCAAATCTGTTTCAAAACAACAACCCTACCCGCTCCGCTGTCAATTAGGCTGTTCTCGGAAGTCAATTTGGTGTGTGTCTCTCCCAACCCCCCCGCCTATCATCAGTTATTACATGCCCTTCAGCAACTTGGGAGTAGTGGTTGATGTGCCTGACCTATTCAAACTCACCTGTGCCAGCTCAACAGAACACACTCATCTGCCCCAGAGCGGAAAGGCAGCGCACCAGCCGTGCAGTCTGCACACCACAATAGCAGCCACACCAAACAACAATGCCCTTTCTCCGAAAGCCTTAGTTGTTGAGGGGGAAAATCCACATTTCTATGGCCACCTATTGTATGTTTCAGCTTTAGATTCAGGCTGAAACGGTATAGATTCCAGCCTGGGAGGCCTGAAGAGGGTCAATTCCCGCACTACTAAGGGTTGAACAGAGTACTTGAGAATTCAAGTAATTGAGTAGGTACATCAATTCTTGAGCTTGTACATTAACATTGAGAATTTGTTCATCAAGTGATGCTAGTGTGTAAGAACTGAAACTGGATCCGTTTCTAAATATGGTTCATTGTTGGTTTTGGCTACATTTGACATACTGTTTTTTTTGGAGTCGGAGGTGAAGCAGGTTTTGGAGGGAATTGAGAGCAGACGAGAAGGGTCGATGAGTGTAGCAGTGTTTTGGATGGCACTTGAGAAGTATAGCATTTCAGTTCCGATCTGATCTGTCTCTCCTTAGGATGTCAGTTTTAAACCAGCTCTCATGTGCACTCAGTTTTCAGTTAGAGCCCTTGGTCTCTAGGAAGAGGAAGTATGTTGACAGCAGAAATCAATTGTTTGGAAGTTCTTTGATATAACAATATTGTTGTTGTGAGAATAAACGTGCAGCAATTGTGGATCGCTCAAACATTGAGTCTCATATAAGGGACAAGTAAAGTAGCAAGGCCCCAGTACTCGAGATTTTCAGGAAATTACTCCGGAGATTATTTGATTTCTAAAATTATGTTCTCGTGCAACCCCTACCCATTTCTTGGCTCTATAGTCGGAAGGCAGCCAGTCAAAAAAAAAAAAACAGAAGCGCATGCAGCTTTTTTGGTCACTTCTCTCACTTGGTCGTGGGCACTCCGCACATCAGTGCTCTCTCACGGTGCGGATGAGTGAGAAGAGAGAGGTGTCCGGTTATCACAACTGCCATGGTCCAGTGCTTGTGTGCCCCAACCCTCCCCCTACCCTCTAAGTGGCGGCCTGCAAGCAAAGAAATAAACCACAGCTGCAGTTGGCATCCAGAGTGCCAACTGTTTAGCGAAGCATACCACAGTGTCAGCAGTTGGCAAGCGGCATTAATATCAGCGATCTTAATCTCAAATTCGGGTAATTGACCTCGGTTAACCAAGTGAGGAGAGGGGCGCGCTGGCTGCCTTCGCTGACGTGGACTGATGCCGCTGTTGTTGTCTCCTCGCAGGTCGTACAAGGAACGAATCAGATTGTGATGAACTGCGCAGACATCGACATCATCACAGCGTCTTTCGCGCCCGAAGGAGGCGAAGGTGAGTCGAGCAGGGGAAACAGCTGGTGGGTGGGACACTCAAGGCTCTTGTGGTAGTGGTTGACAAACACTGTCCAGTTCTTTTGAAGTATTTGGCAGACTCTTGGTTATGTATGCCTTGGTTATAAACATTTAAATGGTTTAAAAACCTCGTTTGTCGATTAGTTTGTTTTTGTTTTTACAAAAAGATCACATCAGCACTTCAATCATTTTTTCTGTTTCTCTTGCCTGAGCACAGTGAGAGGCTAGCGTAGCTCACCGGGAAAACATTAGCAGGCGCATCAGAGCATCCTGCACTTAAGAGGCATCTCACAAACGCTGTTTAAGCACTCACTTTAATCTCACAACAGGCAGGAAGGTAAACATGCTGCCTTGTTTCTGTTAGCATGCCTGAAAAAGACTTAACAAAAATAAGCAGTGGTGTAGTCATAGCCTCTCATTGAAGTAGAGGCTATTGTCATGCACAGCGCAGCTCAATAACTCACACAAAATGAATATGGTTGGAGGCACAACTAATAAGTTTCATCGCCACAGATGCTCATATCACATAAGCCTCATCTATTTATCTAGCAGTGTTGTGTGTGGCTGTGTCATTAGCAACATTAGCCTAGTGTCTGCAAAATCTGAAAATGGGCTAAATAACTTGGCAACAATTAGCCTTGGGGTGCAGTGCCACTCGTGCGTTAGTCCTTCTTTTCCTTCCCCTCCCTTCTTACTATAGACACAGTTACATAATACAAGGTCACATTAGGGAAGGTCGCGGATGAGAGGCTAATGCTATCTTGAAAACAGTGAACTATAACAAACGCCTTTATTTCAGCCACTGTAGAGTAGCACAGGTTTTTATTTATTTGGGTGGTAAAGCATGACATGGTGCCATGTTATTTTACAGTATACACACGCATAAATGTCCTATGTTCTTTTACAGTATACGCACGCATAACTGTCCTATGTTATTTTACAGTATATAATGCATAACTGTCTTGTGTTTTTTAAACAGTATACACATGCTTAACTGTCCTATGAGTATAAAATAATAATTTTATTTGGGTTTCCTTCAAGCTGTTTGTTTTAACCAAAGTGCAAATGGTGCTTTCATTTGACAACTGTAATGTCTCAACAATGGAATTATAATTTTTTGTCCCTGCTAGAAATTAACGCCACGGGGTTCAACTACCAGAACGAGGATGAGAAAGTCACGTTGTCGTTCCCCAGCGTTCTCCAGAAAGGTAAGTCTGAGGGTCGGGGACGGGGACGGGGGGTTACGCCGCTAATCTCTTTACACAAAAACAATTGTACCAGTATTAGTGGGCCCCGTACACCAGCCGCCTCGCATTCACAACAAACGGCTATCTAAGATTTTGCACCTCTGCTTAACGGAAATTTCCACTCACCACATTATCCGACATGCTGCTTTGTGTGTCCCCCCCCCCCCTCCCCTCCGCTTCATTGTGTGAGCTGTCACTCTGTAGAATGAGACGCTTTCTATGTAGCGGCTGGCAACAAGCTCCATGTCAACAGCACTCTCATCAGTTGCCATAGTCATTTCCTCGTTAGGGGGCCATTTACAAGACAAGCTCGTTTTTGTAGTGTTTGAATTTGTAAAGCGATTGTGAGCTTTCAAAAGACTACATTCACCACTTAACCACCAGCAGCTGGTTGGATCCACCACACACCACACAACACACAATACCGACAATTCAGTGTTGCCCAGCAAGTGGGGGTTTGGCCATACAGTAAAAGTACATCCTAGAGATGCATGTCTTGTCAAGAAAATTGCAGTATATGTATAATATTTTGTGAATTTTCTCACAAATGTTCTGTTTGTATTGTAAAACGTGTCGTCCATTATCCTGTCGCTGTTTTGTTTTGTTGAGTGCAAGCTGGTTTTGTTAATCACGGTCCCTCCCCCCTCTTGCTCTCTCAGGGTCGGGTTCATTGAAGATCGACTTTGTCGGGGAGCTGAACGACAAAATGAAAGGCTTCTACAGGAGTAAATATGCAAGTCAGACAGGAGAAGTCCGCTATGCTGCCGTAACACAGTTTGAGGTAAACACAAACAAAAGAGCAAACAAACAAACAAAGACACACCTGGACATTAAACACCGCCTAGAAGGTGCACTCTGCATACTGTGACACTGTTCCCCTTGCAGAGTTGACCCGCCATAAGCCTGATTTACTACGTATTGCTCTGAAAGCTGAATTGCAAACCTGACTTTATAATGGTAAACCTTGAGTGTCTGGTAATGGTTAACTCTGCTTGTAGAGCTTGAACAGGAATAAAGGACGAATATCTGTAGAGAGGAAGTTAATGGACGCTGTGCCATCTGGAGATGCGGGCAGTAGATGCGTGTGTGCATGCGCGTATGCATATGTTTGAATGTGTTTCGGAGAGGCTAGGCACATGTTCTAATTTAATCTCTGTCCCTCTTTCTTTTTCCTTGCTCTCTCTCTTTC